>NW_027312236.1:0-34493 GCF_040954645.1 Diabrotica undecimpunctata | reverse complement strand
ACGCGCTATCTCAGAGTAGCCTTTAAGTGCGGCAAAATCAAGGTAAACGATCGAATTATCGAAGTCGACGGAACGTCATTAGAGAACTGTACAAATCATGAAGCTGTTAAGAAACTCAAAGAAACGGGTGATGAGGTGAATATCACTTTTGAAAGGTACCTCAGTGGTCCGAAGTACGAGCAATTACAAGAGGCCATTGCCGATAGGGAGAGGAATAAAGAAATTAGTCCTGCCTCGCCATCGGTAACTTTAAGTTGGATTCCTATAGATAATACAGAAGTAAGTTGTAATTTAGTAGATATATTTAACAGTTGCTCAGATTATCATAGTAAATGTTTTATAATCTCCTTACATTTCTGGAACTGCAATGCACCACATCCCTTAGTTGCTTTCTTGCAAATTATTTACTGTTGGAACCTAAATGCTACATTTTAGGTTAAGGACGATCCCGATATATCATCTCTTAATAGTATAAATAGCGTCACCTCTGATCAAAATCCAGAAACGAGGGAAATATTTATAGAAGAAAATTTCGAAGCGAATCTAGAAGAAGATCTTGAAACAGTTATTAAATATAAATGGCAAGGTCTTATTGGCGACGAAGCTGATATAGTGGTTGCTAACTTAACAAAATTAAAAGGTAAGTTTTTATTATGAATTTTAGAAATAAAGTAAACTAAACTCTATTTTCAGCTATTTGGGAGAGTGAGTCATCGTTTAAAGGCGTAGAAGTGGGGAAAGACGTATGAAAATCCAGTGGCGTTCACTCACTTTTATTTCAACGTTAATTATATTATATTGTTTAAATATTATTGTTCAAAATAGGCCACAATATATTTATCTGGTTTTTACTGAAGTTTCAATCTCTATATCCAAAGACCTTTTTCAAAGATATAAATTATAGTTATATTTATTTTATTTGTTTATTATTATATATTTTATATATTCTTATATTATTTTCTTTTTTTTTTCTTACCTTTAAAAACGGTCTCTGTAATAGAGATCGAAACGTCAGTAAAATAAAACATGTAAATAGATGTATTGTGGCTTATTTCCAACATTCTCCTAAAAAATACGGAATGCCACAAGCAAAAAGCCACAAAAAAAATAAATATTGCTATCATTTGTATATTTGAAAACGATCTCTTTATATAGAGATCGAAACGTCAGTGAATTAAACCTATGAAATAAATATTTTGTGGCTTATTCCCTACTGTCTCCTAAAAATACAGAATGCCACAAACAAAAAGCTATAAAAAACAACTAATTTTGCAGAAAGTTTACTGATGCCACCCGGTTGCCGCGGAAGTTACTCTAAAACGTCTTTTGACGTGACCCCGCCCTTAAAGAGTTACACAATGAAAATGTTTTTACAAACAAAATTTTAAGACAGTTTCCACACCACCCGAGAGGTATGTCTTGTGGCGCGTTACTTTTTTTTAAATGGGTGTTCGCCAAGAGCCATATTTTCCCATTAAATAAAATAAACAAAACACTTAAACAGTATAAAACAAAACAAAATAAAATCCTATAAAAAGAAAATAAAATTCTATAAAAACAAAATAAAAATAATTTTGGATGTAACAAAAACATTGTTCTATTCTAACACAAACACTATACACACTTACTATGTTCTTCTCGTTTTTTTTTTTGTTTTTGGTTTTTTTATGCTGATGTTCCTACTAAACTATTAGAAAATATTATTCGCTGTCTAAAATCTGAAGATGTAGTGCTGCTATCGCTGTCATTATCTTCACCTGGTGTAATTATAATTGGCTCTAGTAAAACTTCGACATGAGTGTCAAGTTCCCACATACGATATTCTTCTTTAATTATGTGGCCTATACATTTAGCCCATTTCTCTGAAGTTTACATGGAGGATTGCTTGAATCAAAAGTTCCTTAACTTCGTTTAATTTGAACGTTTTGTTATTGCGTGCTACTTCTCCTTTCACTTGCGCCCAGATAAGTTCAATGGGATTAAGTTCGCAATGATAAGGTGGTAGACGCAGAACTTTAACACCATAATCTTTTGCAGTTTCATCCACAACATATTTAAGATATTCACTTTTCCTTAACCGTGCAATGTCAAGTAGTTGAATTTTGAGCATTGATTCTTCGTATGCAATCCCCTTTTCTGTAAGCCATTCTTGAATTCTCCCTTTCCGCCATGCCGTCGTCGGTAATTGTTCTAGTCTGCGGCTATGATATGGCGCATTGTCCATAACAACCACAGACCCAGATTCCAATTTGGTAAGATTCTCTTAAACCAGCGCTCAAATACTTCAGAAGTCATTTCTTCATGATAATCACCTGTTTTTTTCGACTCAAATTGAAGCAAACCATCATCAAGGAACCCTGTATCACTTCCTATATGGGTTATGATTAAACGCCGTCCCTTTCCTGATGGAGCCTTTAATCCTGTAGACCAGCCTTCTATAAATGCTTCGCGTTTACTTTTTACATTTAAATCTTGCCAAACTTTTCCAACTGTATGACCTTCGTGTAATCCAGGTTTCATCCAAATAATATATTTTGCATCCAGTGCTGCGAATTTTTCGTATTTCTTCTAAATATTTTCTTCTCCACAGAATAATTTCATTTTTTTCTAATAGCATACTTTTTCTGTTGCGTTTTACGTATCGAAAGTTCATTTCGTGCATGGTCCTGATTAAGACCCTACGAGATATCTTGGGTAAAGAGTCATCATTTTTCGAGCTCTTGAGAAATTTTTTTCAGTGTTGGAATTTCACTCCGAAAATAAAATGAATGAATTTTTCGACGTATAATATTCCTTGTCTCGTCATCCAAAACAATGCTTTTCCTACCTCTAGTTTTACCTTTTTCTTGCTTTTTATTTTCCGATGTATTTTTAAGTACACGATAAATACAGCTAACGGATACTTTTGTTAAACTGCTACAAATGTCGACCGCTTGGCTAACGTTTAATGCCATTTTCCTTGCCAATTCCTTCATAAACGTTTCGTATCATTACCTTCTCTTCGGACGTTAACATTTTCCGTCTCTTTTGCGGCTTTTCATCTTGGAATCAACATCAGAATTTTGCTGTCTTCTCTTGGAACAACTCGGTTTTTCGTCCATTGTATTTCAATAATCTGGATATATACTATATATACAATAATTTCAAAGAATATAACTAAATATTTACTATAAAACGACAAACTATAACCCTCTTATTATCAATAACACGTTTTATCAATACTACAATACAGTATTGATAAAACAGTATTGACAACAATAAGTTTACAAACTTATCACATAAAATATACTCACAAAAACACATGCACTATTTACCCATAGAAACACCAATGTTTCCTTCGTTCATTTCTTCGGCAAAAAATAATAAAAACTAGTTTTACTGCATGTCTGGATCCGAATTGTAAAACCGAGTTCCCTCGCTAATTCCAACATTGCCAAACGATTGAAAAATAATGTTTTAAAATATCGATTTTTATTTTATAAATTTAAATACGTAACGAAACGGAACATATAAATAAAATTTATTTTTATTACAAGTTTGTGCTTAATTTTTTACTATTGAAAAAATCATGTTTTTTGGTATTTTTATGACGGTAATAATCGCTGCGTGGAAGAATACAGGTTTTGTATGACCATAATTACTACTTGTGAACAAGATTTGGGCTACACTGTACGACAACTCCTGGTCAGTTTTTCTATAGAGAAGCACAAATAAATTATACTACTTTATATATTCTGTAATTTCTTATGAGGAAAACGCAAATTGCAATCGAGAAAACAGGCAGTTTTCGAGGGCCGCTGTGTACATTTAAATTTGAGGATATTCGGCGTTTAAACTATGAGTATCACTCTTCTGAATTGAGGGTTTCTACTATAGGTGCATCACAACTATTTTTTTCTCCAACTACCTATCTCTTCCATGCCAGATGACGCCAAAAATTTTTCGTCCAAAAATGACTGCTCCATGTCGGACAGTTAATCTCTGGAACGCAAATCTAAAATATAAAATTCGAGTAGGGTTTTAAAAAAGGAGTCCTAGAAACTACCTTACGTGGTAGTTTTACCAGAAAAATTAAAAATTCTTAAAAAAAAAACAAAATGGCGGACATTTAAAAAAATTATTCAAAAATTGACCTTTTTTTTCGACTTTTTTTCAGTCAAAAAAATTTTATTCTTATTTTTTTTTTGTCAAATTGTGGTAAACTATCATAGAAAAAACCAAAACAAACAAAATGCATCAAGGTTTATTAAAATTGACCAACAAGATCTTGAGATTAAAGATTTTGAGAAAAACTACTTTTTTGAAACTGGTGAACAGTTAATGTCCAGATCTATCCGGTCGATTGTTTAATAAACCTTGGTGCATTTTGTTTGTTTTCGTTTTCTCTATGACAGTTTAACCACAACTTGACTAACAAAAAAATTAATAAAATTCTTGACTGAAAAAAGTCGAAAAAAAAGGACAATTTTTGACCAATTTTTCAAATGTCCGCCATTTTGTTTTTTTTTTGAATTTTTAAAATACAGGCGCCATTTTTAAAATACAGGAACTATGAGAAAAAAAAAAGAAAAAAAATTTATAATCTTCAAAAGTTGTATAATAATATATAACAAAAGTTTGATTGCCATAATAAATAAAAATACAAAAAAAAAAATTGTTGAAAATGTGTCATTTCAGTAATAGTACCTTAAAGCAATAAGAAAACATATAAAAAATTAGAACAAATAGATTTAATCTTGTCCTAAACCAATATATGTCCAAAGTAAAAAGAAACATTCACACTTACCTGATATGGTTTTAATTAATCATTAGATCTATTTATTTCTTGTGGGAAGAGAAGATTGTATAGAATAATAACAATAATATTAAAGTAATTACCTACTAGCTATGTGTATTGCTAGATCAAACACTCAGTATGGTAATAAATTGGACTATATAGCATGTGTTAAAGAAAAACTATGCTAGCAAATTAAAAACCGCCCAAGCACTGAATCTAGAACAACTCAGCGTTAATAAAATTAACTCACTTATAACAAAAGAACTATTGAATGCTAGCTCAGAAGTAGCAACCCGCCATAACAACAAAAAATCCAAAATAAGTGCAGAATCGAAGAATATGCTGAAACAACGAAAAGAGCTCCTGTCACTAGACAAAAGAAATACCACAGAATACAAAGAACTTAATCGAGCCATACGAAAACAGATAAAAGACGATATTAAAAAAACATCAACAAGAACATGTAGAAAGAGTGATAGAGAAAAATCGAAGTCTGAAATATACCAAACCGAAATTAGGAAAGAAAAATATTATAACTATGAAAAATCAACAAGGCCAACTAGAAACAAGCAAAGCTCAGATATCAAACATAGTTGAAAACTTCTATACTGAGTTATACCGCTCAAGAAACGATCCCCCCGACTCTTCAAAGCAAAATCTGAAAAGACAAATAACAAACGTAAATTCTGAAGTAATGCCCAAAATAAGCGTAGTAGAAATAGAAAATGCAATTAAAGAATTGAAAAGAAATAAAGCACCGGGTAGTGATGGAATTCTGGCAGAAATATTGAAAGAAGGCGGAGAAGTAGTCATCAGGTACCTAAAAATACTTTTTAATAAATGCCTATTTGAAGGAAACATACCAAAGGAATGGAATACTGCTAACACAATATTAATACACAAAAAAGGGGACAATACAGATCTGAAAAATTATCGTCCAATATCACTACTATCACAACTTTATAAAACATTCACAAAAATAATTACAAATAGATTGACAACAAAGTTCGATGTATATCAACCAGTAGAGCAAGCCGGATTTAGAAAAGGGTTCAGTACATGTGACCATCTTCACACACTAAAGGTCCTAATAGAAAAAGTTAACGAATACAATTTACCAATCTGTTTAGCATTTATAGACTACGAGAAAGCTTTTGACAGCATAGAATTATGGGCTATTGAGGAAGCACTGGTCAACAGCAGAATAAATTCTAGATATAGGATATTAATACATAATATATATCAACACGCTGAAATGGTAGTCACGATGGATAACGGAATGAAAACGAGGCCAATAAAAATCAACCGAGGAGTAAGACAGGGAGACACCATATCTCTAAAACTATTTACTGCCGCACTTGAAGACATCTTTAAATCACTAAAATGGGAAACGAAGGGACTATCGATAAACGGAAAGTATTTAAACCATCTAAGATATGCAGATGACGTAGTACTAATAGCCGACAGCTGGAAAGAACTGAAGACGATGATCGATGAGCTTCATACGGAATCCATAAAAAAAGGACTGAAAATGAATCTGAGTAAAACTAAGCCAATGTCGAATAAAGATGATCAACCGACGATAACCATCCAAGGAACAAAAGTGGAACATGTAGAAGAATACATATATCTGGGTCAGAATATCAAGGTAAACAAAGAAAACCAAACTACCGAAATAAGCAGACGAGTAAGAATGGGATGGGCCGCATTTGGAAAACTCTCATACATACTGAAAGACAAAAAGATACCCCAAAACCTTCGAACAAAAGTGTTCGATTCTTGTATCCTTCCCGTTCTCACTTACGGAGCTCAAACCTGGACATTCACAAAAAAGAACATGGACAAGATTCGAAAAACTCAGCGAGCCATGGAACGACAGATGCTTGGTATCTCACTAATAGATCGGCAAACGAACGAAGCAATCCGGAACAGAACAAAAATAAAGGACGCCGCGAAACAAGCAGCTAAATTAAAATGGAAATGGGCTGGACACAACGAACGTCTCGAAGATGGTAGATGGAACAAAGAAGTCGGAAACTGGGACCTTACTTTGCGAAGAGACCAAGAGGAAGACCTCAAATGCGCTGGAGCGACGATATCAAAAGAGTCGCAGGACCAATGTGGAAACGCCTAGCACACAACAGGGATGAATGGCGAGAAATGGGAGAGGCCTTTATTCGACAATTCGGATAGAAAAAGGGCTATAAAAAAAAAGCATGTGTTCCAAGGTCTATCTCTCATCAGGAAGACCTTGTGGAGACTGTACTGAACTGAACCGTATTGTCTAGCTGGCAATTATAGTAAAATAATATACCAATATATGTATTAGCGACCTCTAACAAGGAAACATGAAGTCCGGTTCGATGACACCAATATATATGGGTTTCGACACAGAAATCCATTTTGATCAAGTCTTCTAACACAAATTCTTTTTCGAATTACCGAGAGCTTTCCATACATATTTTATTTAACTTGGCATATATTTATTTTTTAGGATTAGGGATAAGCTTGGAAGGTACTGTTGATGTGGAAGGTGGAATAGAGCTACGGCCGCATCATTACATTAGATCTATATTACCCGAAGGACCTGTAGGTCAAAATGGCAAGCTTCGACCCGGAGATGAACTTTTAGAAGTAAGTACTTGCATAACATTAATACAATAATTGTAAATCAACAATAAGTTATTATATTCTTATTATAAATATTATTTATTATTATAAATGATAAGTTTTTCAGTGCTTTGTGCTTCATAACCATCAGTTTTGGAACTTCTTACTTAAATTACTCTTTTTTAAATCTTGGATCGTACTATTTTTAGTTAATCCTTTGAAGTTTCTAAACGCCTTAAAAAAATCAGGGAGAATAGTATTATTTTCCAGTGAAAACCAACAAAAAGCTCTCAGATCCCTGGTATGAAACAGTTAATGACTTTAATCTGTAATATGGTCAATGAATCTAGTCGATCAATGAAGTGTCCCTTCAAAGAAACTGAGTCAGTATAGATGAAAAGAACTTTAACATTTTTTCTGTTATATTTCGGTTAATTTGGAGATTTAGCTGGGTATGTAAGAATACAGATTTCGAATACAGATACGAATTTTTAAAATATTGATTCATAAAATATGAATTTTTGATATGATAATGATTGTCTTTTTAAGCCCAATCTCTAAATTAAGCTTTACTATTACTTTGTTTTATAAAGTTGTAACGAATATATATTTTGCCTACCTCAGGGTAAGATCATGGGGGTAGCAAATTGGACACTGAAACTATGGGGGCGAAGATAGGGCAAGCAAAACAATCGTTATATGTGCGAACGGCACTCAGGGGTTAGCTGGAGAGCTGGGATAAGTGAACGAAAAGGGTGTCAGATTGGGGTAACTACAAAAATGAAAACAAAGGGATATTTACATAAATCTCCTGGAACAAAACGAACAAAATATGACAGACAAAAAAGGGACTTCTAGCAATTTTCTGATAAGGGCGCCGCTTCGAAGGATCCTAGTTTGCTGAAGGAAAGAAAAAAATAGGCTCTTCTTTCCTAAAAAAATAAACACACAAAAAGAGGTTAGGAGATTTTTCTAAATTAAATAATCAGAGAAACAAATCAAACATTTATTTTTGTCTCAAACAAACAGTCGTCAAAAATACAGATGGCACAAAAAATATACTATATAAATAGTTGCAAAATACAGAATAAAAAACTTACGTGTCTATCTGTTTACAAAGGAGATTGCTACAAAATCTTTCAAAATGGTTCCTAGATTATTTATTAATGTGGCCAAAATAGATTATTGAAATTAAGGATATCCTTGTATATGAAAATACTGTAAAATTTAACCTTTTCTATGAAACATCTTTTCTATTTCATCAAATTAAAATTTTTAAAAACAAACATACAAATTAAAGCTAACTTTCGTATTGCAACACAACATTTTAAGACAGAATGAAATTATGACAGTTATAACCACGCCCTAACATATATAATTTTAATTATTACAGATTCTTAAATTTAAATGAAAGCAATTATTATTATAAAAAAAAGGTCTATTTTACTATTAATACAAAATGTTACCTTGGATTCACATACAATTTTGCACTTAAACTTCTAAAAATCTTGCTAACATCTCTGGGATAAAAGCTAGGTGGAACAGTTCCGAACAGGAACAAAAGAAAACTGTCTCCATAGACTGCAATGACGATCAGAGACGACAAAATGAGGCTGGAAGCAAATCAACCGCACATAGTGGGCACACCCTATATACTGGTTTAAATATTTTCCATATTCTGGTATCTGCACAAATCCTTTAGATGGTTTAGTGGTTACTCTATTCTAATCCGCCATATTACGGAGAGTAATTACCACTTTTTACCGGTCTTGAAACTTAAACCATTACACAAAATTACCGGCTTGGTGATTAAAAATATCACACGTCCTTTCAAACTCAATGCTTTTCCCAACCTAAATTTCGCCTCGCGGATGTTCCAAAACTAGACACAAATCACCTTCCCCCAATCTTCTTACACCCCGTACGCGCCAAGGAACTCACACAAATTCGTTACGACTTACAATCGTGAAAATTAACCTTGAATCTACGAACCTAAACA
The DNA here is from genome assembly GCF_040954645.1 of Diabrotica undecimpunctata. Classification (NCBI taxonomy): domain Eukaryota; kingdom Metazoa; phylum Arthropoda; class Insecta; order Coleoptera; family Chrysomelidae; genus Diabrotica; species Diabrotica undecimpunctata. The sequence goes on along the minus strand of NW_027312236.1, from coordinate 25,107 downwards.
AACAAAATACCCCTCTTGACCTCGTTCTTACAACAAAATTTCTTGACAAACAGGGGATTTAGCCTTGAATCAAAACAACCTTTTTAAATTCGTAGAAATGACACATATTATATTGATTATTTTAAACGTCCTCGATTCCTAGTTTTAACCGGAATAATTTATTACCTGACAATGTAACAGAGACAAACACATCTATATTTTGAAACAACTGAATACAAAACTTAAAACAGAATTTATACTATTATATAGATATTAAATATAAAACGCTACAAAGTATAACTCTTGGATGTCAACTGATAGCTCATTAAAATTTGGTGGCGTTTTGTTTGACTGATGAATACGTTTTAATAAGTTTTTATAAACACTAATCGTCGCCAGTTTATTTTATTATTATATAAATTGGATAACAAATTAAGTAAACAATTTAAAAAAATCCAACACACTTCCCCTATTATGTTAAATGAAACCAACTGTTTCGCAAATTTCTGGTCAGAATATTGTAGGATCTGGTCACCAATGTCACCGATGTGTTTCATTTCATCTTTTAGAAATTGTGCATTGTGATATGTTAAACCCGCTTACAGCAGACGTTTTTCTAGTGTAGATACATATACAGTGGAACTTGGATATTACGGCCTCGGTAGTTAAGTCATTACGGTTTTAACGTCAATTTTTAACAGATCCGGCCAAAAACTATTCGATAACATTATTAAAAACTCGGTTTTATCGGCTAAAAATAAAGTAAGCCTCGTCTATAAAATTTTACAGTAGGTTGTCGTTTTTATTTTATGAAGAATAAAGTGCAATGCGTTTCCGGCTTTGCGGCAAGTCGTCGAAAAATTGCTGATGTATGTCGGCAATTTGGACTTGTTAATTCGACTGCCAGCTCAATCCTAAAAAAAGGACAACATTTTAAAAGCTTTTAATGAGGAGGGAGAAAATGTTAAAAAGATTAGGAAGCGATGTAGATTCAACTCTACTCAAATGGTACAAGCAGTGTCGCAGTTCTGATATTCCTGTGTCCGGCTCACTTATAAAGGAGAAAGCTACATAGTTCGGAAAACTGTTTGGCGAAGATTTGCTCTAACGGTTGGCTAGATCGGTTTAAAGCCCGACACTCAATTTCCATCGCGAAAATTGTTGGAGAGGCAAAATGTGTGGACGAGAACGTACAGGTTACAAAACACATGACCACAACTAAGGCAACCGTACAAGGATGAAGATATCTTCAATGGCGATAAAACTGGTGTCTTTTACAAATTAACGCCAGACAAAACTTTAAATTTCAAAAATTAAAAATGTGTTGGTGGAAAACAAAGAGTCATGGCTTTTGTTTGTGCAAACATGACAGGTATAGAGAAAAGAAAACTTTTGGTTATTGGGAAAAGTTTACATCGTGGATGTTTCAAAAACATAAAAACACTGCCTGTAAACTACATAGCCAATAAAAAAGCGTGGATGACTTCTGCTATTTTTGAAGAAAAATTGAGAAAGTGGGACAAGGATCTCTCTTCAAAAAAAATTCTCTTTATTGACAACTGTGCATTCCACTTAATTTGACCAATATCAACCTAGTTTTCTTACCAGCCAACTGCATGAGTGTCTTGCTGCCTATGGATCAAGGAGAAGTTTAAAGTGCCATTATCGAAAACAGCTTTTGAAAAGGATGATTTTTTGTATGGACAATGAGGAACCCGTGAACATTACCATCCTTGATGAAGTTCAATTTTTAGACAATGCATGGAGTGCGGTTACGTCAGTGACAATTTGTAAGTGCTTTCGTCAAGCTAAATTGACTGTAGTTTCACTCGATGTTGAGGATGTTGATGAGGATGATGAAATGCCTTTGTCAGAGTGGATACAAAAATTTAATGTAAACCAGAGAGAGTTTGGAACTGATCTTGACTCCTACATTTCAGAAAACGATCAGGTAGAAACATTTCAAGTTTTAAGTGATAAAGAAATTGTGGAACAAGTGCAAAATGTGGAAATTGACGTTGATGAAAATAATGAAGAAGAAGAAGAAGAAGAAGACGGCGTTGATTGTCCTATCATCTAAGATGCAATGAGAGCTGCTGAGATCATATCCAGGATTTACCAGTTCACGGAGGCATCCACAACTACCAAAGAAGCAGCTCAGATTATTAAGGACACTACAGAAAAACTTTATTTTTCGGAAAGGCTTGTGCAGAAGAAAATAACTGACTTTTTTCACCATTAGAGAACTTTTTCATAAAAAATGTAAGTTTCATATACATGATGTTTTATTTCTTATTTTTTTACCCTAAATGTAGCTGTAATAATAAATAATGCTGTAATAAAATTTTGCCTCGTTAAAATTTCATTTTTTTTTCTACCTCTTTTATAACGTCACTCTGATATAAACTTCATTCGTTTTACATATTCCCATCCGTCAACAAACGCACGTGAAAGCTAAACAGGGTTGTACTGAGGTATATTATATGATTTTTAAAAATATTTACTTTTTAAACTATTAGTGTAAGAATTTCTTGAAATTTAATCACTGTGAGCAAAATTTAATGTTCCATTGAAGGAAAATGTGCTAAAATAAAATATTCATTAACTGAGAGATACATAACAAAGTAAACATTTTGAATAAAAAAGCAACACGCTACAATTTAAATTTAAACAGACTGGCAAGTTTGGATGTGTAACATGAGAATCCGTCTGGCTTTAGGCAATAAATTATATTTAATAGCCTCTTGACGAATGAGAGGGCGAATATCAATACGTGCTCATGTTTACAGATGGGAATTTGCTAAATGAATAAACTTTAGCCTTATTGTTTTACTGGACCCTTCAATGACACTATAACCAAGTTCCACATCTGCCATGTCTAATCTGTCTTTGAAACTTTGGTACCACCACAGTAGGTTTTTTCCGTATTGTTTATAGTACACAGTATGGATCCGCTGATGAAATAAAATTGTTTGTCTCGTTATTTTAGAAAATGATAAAAAACGTTGGGACTCATCAACTTTTAAATTCAAATGTGCGCTTTTTAAACATAAATTTACATTTATAGGATGATTTACGCAAGTCCGGCGTAGTCCATAATCTTTGTTTTTAATGAAACACTCTGTATATTTTATTTCAGTGTAAAATGTCAACACATCAACAACTGACCGATAAAAATCTACAATATTGACAGATTTAGTTTAATTATTGACATATCTATCTGTATACCATACTTTTTGAAATTTTAAGGTTAGGTTAGGTTAGTTAGTTATGTATTAGTTAAAACGTTATTTCATTCCATACTTTTTGAAATTTTTAGGTAAATGGCCAGAAATTGCTGGGTATACGACACGTAGAAGTAGTGAAGATATTGAGGGAACTTCCGAACGCGGTACGGCTCGTCTGTTCGAGGGAACACAAAAACAACAGGGTGATAAATACTTCTCAAGACAGAGAAGCATTCGAAGCTAGGAATATACTGGGCGGTAGCTTGAAAAACCTTCTACTCCAACCAGAACAAAAGTTGTTAAAAGCATTAAGTGATACTAGTCTTAATACTTCCAGTTCTGTAACTACAGGTAAATTTTCTTGTCTACTATACCTCTACCTGTCGAGCAGACAGGCTGCAAGTAGAACTTTAGCACTTGTTATAAAACGAAAGTCGATTTCACTCACACGTTCTATTCTTTTTCACTATCATTAGTTCTAAAGCCGAATATTGAGTATTTTATTTATATACACTTGTACAGAAATAGTAGACCGTTTGGAGAAAATACCATGTATTAGATAATAAAGAGTATCTTTTGTAATAAACTATGTAACAAAAATTTGCGAAACTTGCGTATAAAGTCCTCTTCCCCAACTATTTTCTGAACCACAAAACTTAAACTAATTTATTTTTAGGTAACTGAACTAAATAAGCTGTCTGCACATTGTTTTTATATTTTACTAACCTAAGCGTTCAAAATAGCGGACGGGCGTAATTTTATAAAATTATATTTCACGGGGTCATAGGTTATAAATAGACTTCGGCAAATATGCAAATAAAAATGTAGAAAATATGCGCATAAATATGCACGTGTTTACCCGAAAATATGCAAATATTTTACAAAATATGCATACAAATAAATAAAAAAATCGTAAAATAGTAACAATTTTATTTAAAAAAAAAAGTGTACATAACTAAATATTTCCTACTATTCATTAAGATTTACATTTATTTTAAGTAACTACATCATTTTTAAGTATGAATAAACTTATTTAGAATTATGGTAACAATAAATGACCAAGTGGTGTTCAAAATTTTCTAACAAAAACTTGTGGCTTCTGTCTGAGTACATATATTTATATATGGAAAAACTTCGTTCAACATCAACTGATGTAACGGGAGCATTTTTCAAACTAACCAAAACATTTGGTTCTAAATTAATTGTTTCCGAAATATGTCCAGCTAGAACACTGACTACTTCAGAAAGAATATGGTAACCTTTATTTTTTTCCATAGTAGCTTAAAATTTTTTTAAAATATCTTTTTCAATATTACCTCTAACGTTCCGACAACATGACGCAAATTCTTTTATTAATGCTGTACTTTCGAACAATGACAGTTTTGGTGATTCTAACTGAGTAATTGTTTTTTGAACAAAACTAAAATTTGATTTTATAAATGAAAGTTCTTGTTGAAGCAAGTTACTCTGAAAAGTTTGTTTAGAATCCAAAAGAGATTGGGAACTTTCATCTGTTAACGTATCAATTATGTTCTTTATTTTAACAAAATGATCTGCATAAAAATTAGCTGCTTCTAACCATGTTCCCCATCGCGTTAAAATAGGTTGTGGTGGAAGAGGAATGTTAGGTAGCATTTCTTTATAAAGTTGAATTCTTATAGGAGATTTAAGAAATACTTTTTTGACACTGGATATCATGGTATTTACAAGAGGAAACTTTTTTCGTATTTCCTCTGCAACTCTGTTTAATCCATGCGCTACACAAGTAACATGTATTAAATCTGGGAAAAATATTTTTAAATTTTGTCCTGCTTTCACCATATAAGGAGCAGCATCCGATAAAATAAGCAGTAATTTATTAGAAGGAATAGTTGTCGGAAGAAAAAAAGTTGCTAATGTTTCTTGTATAAAACGCGAAATTGTTAAAGCATTTGTTTTCTCAAGTTGCTGGCATGAAATAAGATGAGATTTTGGTAAGGTATCTTCTATAAGAACACCAATCAATAAATGAGCAATATACTTTCCTGAGGAATCAGTAGTTTCGTCTACAGATATGTAAAAATAATTATCTGCAATTTCTTCCTTAATATTAATTAACACCGACGAGTATAGCCCGTTCACATTATTTCTTCTTAGAGACCGATCACTTGGAACATTAAGTTTGCAATATTTTTTTAGAAACGAACTAAAATTTACATTTGCTAATTTTGAAAGCGGTATGTTTGCAGACACTTATGCGCGACACAAGTCTTCATTAAAAGTTTCTTGCTCATCTAATTTTTTTGAAGTAGATTGGAAACATTTAGCCATTGAAGTTTGATGTTTTCCTCCTATTTTTCCTTTTTTTGCAATGTGTGAAACAGTTCTCACATGTTGGTCTATCTGAAATTTCTTCTCACATGCTATCTATAAATAAAAATAAAAACCTTTATTTTAACCCAACCTTTAAAATATAAAAATATACAAGGTGTTTTTGGTTAATCAAATAACTGGTTTGGAAAAAAAAACAATCGCTAAGTGTTTTAAATGCAGTATTAATCCACAAATTAGTTTTTGTTACTAACCATTAGTACATCATATAACTTATTTTAAAATTCAACAAAAGTTTTTTTTTTTTTTTGTTAATTCAATTACAATAAAAATAATTGTGTTTTAGAATAGCTGACTTCATAAAATAAAGTAAAGGTGAAAAATTTTTCTAAATACACACCATTGTATTGTACCATGGACAATTTTTTCTCACTAAAGGAAGCTATTTTTCATTTAAAAACAACCTACGAGTACTAAATTTCAAGTAAATACGTTTATTGGTTTTAAAGTTATTGTTGTTATTAACTAAAAGAATTTAATTTTTTTTAATTTTAACACCCTGTATCTCGAAAAGTAAATAAGTTTGACCCCTCATTAACTATATCGTTTTGTTCAATTTTTCGAGAAGTATCTACAGTCAAACGTTGTAAGTGTCATTTGGAAACACCCTGTATGTATGAAATATTAGATATTTAATAGGAAATATTAGATACTTACAATTTTGCCACAGACTGAACAGTAGATTTTTCCCATATCCATAGACAGCTCTTTATAAGGTTTAATCCAAGTTGAATCACTGGTTGTTTTAGGCATTATAAAATCACAATCTTCCTTTTTGTTACGCACAACGAGTGTTTACGCTTTGAATATCAAAACAAAAATGATTTACAAATCTGAGCATCAAATTAGAAATGTTTAAGTACCTAATTCAATAAACTGGGAGATTTTGGAAAATCCCTAAATTAGGAACAAAACTATTAGCCGTTTACCTGCTGTTAAGATACAATAAATTGTAGATAGGTTTGGGGATTAGATCATAAAATGCAAATGAGCGAACCCTTAGCGATTATCCAATAACTGAATGCCTCAGTGACCGAGACTTTCTAAGAATGTTGAGGGCTACTTAAATTGATCTTCTTTGAAATTGTAAATGTTTTGTACCTGTAGAGATTACGTACTTAGATCATTTCTTGATTAAAATGACTACAAAATTTTATACAAGAATTGAAATAAATTGGTATGTTTAAAAATTTTCAAATACAGTATAAAAATCTGAACTTTTATGCACTTTATGCAAACTTTTATACAAATATGCCAAAATATGAAATATTTGCATAAAATATGCACAATATGCAAAATATGCAATATGCATATTTGCCGAAGTCTAGTTATAAATAATACCTCATTTGAAAGCTAATGGATGACTGTAGCGAGAATTGCACAAAATAAATTAAGTCATTCTGAATTCATTCGTGATTAAATCGAAATAGTAGTACGAAAATAAATTCCGTCATATAGATTATGTTTGTTTATTAAATTTAAATAAATTAAAAAAGAAATAAAATTAAACAAAATTAAATAAAGGTAAATAGATTTAAATAAAATTAAATCAAGTTAAATTAGATCTAGAATTAAATAATTTTTTGAACGTTTTGTGGCGGGGGGGTAGAATAGTTTGTCGGATCGTGACGTATGATACATCATTGGAGAGGAGAGGCGGTAGCGAATATGTTGAACCAGAAAAACACACATTGCGGCATTGCGAAGAGGGCATTACATCATATCTCCTTTGTGTTTGGTCCGATTGGAGCGTGTGATACGTCAAATGAAAGGGAAGGATATCGAATATGTTAAGATAGAAGAAACAAACAAAGCGACTACCAAAAAGGCACTACACAGTGTCTTCATTATTAATGAACGTATAGTTACATACGAGATGTCATAGGGCACAATCCTAACATGCGACATAGCAAATAAAACGGGAGGATATAACAAATATATTTAGATAGAAACAAACAAAGAGACTACCAAAAGGGCCATACACATCGTATTCGTTATTATTGAACGTATAGCGACAACAGACATATTTGCTTTATATATAAAGCATAAGGTAAATTCGCTTTATTGACCTGAAAAGGGCCTCTAACTGATTACAAAATAAACAACTAGCCTAATACTGGCATATGTCACATCAAATCCATCGACGTGAGACGTATAGTACATAAAATATAGGTATATAGCGTGCCATCAATATATATATATATATATATATATATATATATATATATATATATATATATATTAGTGGATTTTCTTGGGCTTAGGTTCATAAAAAAATTGTTCTGATACTAAGACATTTTTATATTTTTTTCGACGTTTCGGCAGGAAGTCCGTGCCTTTTTCAAGAAGTAATATGGACTAAAAAAACATTTTATCAAAGACATAATACGGTTTAAAAGTGAAACTGACTTACCAAGCATGTAAAAATTTGGTGCTAGCAAGTATACATAAACGTCACAATTAAAATAATGTTAAAAGCATAGGACAGACCCACTAAGTCACTACATGTAAAATGTATTTTAAATTTAATATGTTGTTTATTGATGTTGGTTTATGGTTTAAACAATCAGGTATTTTAACATCATAGGCGTTCTGAGATTATCTTTTTGTGTATATTTAAATTATATTAAAATATATCTTGTTTAAATTTTTGACATCTTTTTTTATCATTTATTGCGTTATTATTCTTTTTGATTTGTATAGACTCTAGAAGCTCCCTCTTCTTCCCGTTATGTTCACTTTTTAGGATTTTGGTTTTGTCAAAATCAAATTTGTTTTTTTTTTCGTTTTCATGCTTTGTGAGGGCGGTTGGGTTTTTTTTTCATATTTGTGGGAACGTATTCTTGAGTTAAGTAGCTGACTGGTTTGTCCAATATCTATATATATTATATATATATATATATATATAATATATATATATATATATATATATATATATATATATATAAGGTTCTTGAACTCCTAAGTGGAGCATAGAGCTTCAGTGAAAACGCGCCATCGGGTTCTATTTTGCGCTAAGGCCTTCACCTCATTCCAAGACTTTCCTTGGCCTCTTATCTCGTCCATGATGGATCTTCTCCAAGTTTGTACTGGGCGACCTCTTTTTCTTTTCCCTTGGGGTTTCCACTCTAGGGCAGTCTTTGCGATACTGCAACTATTTTTTCGGAGTGTGTGACCGATCCAACCCCACTTTCTGGACTTAATTTCATTTTGTACCCTCTTTTGTTCGGTCAGGTGTAGCAGATCGTCGTTTCTGATGGTGTTAGGCCAGAATATACGAACAATTCTTCGTAGACATTTGTTAACAAAGACCTGCAGTTTGTCTGTGAGGGTGTTTGTCACTTTCCAGGTTTCACATCCGTAGAGTAGAACAGACATGACATTTGATCGGAATATTCGGATCTTTGTCCTTGTAGTATACTCGCCAGATCTCCAAACAGGGTTGAGCGTGCTGAAAGCTTGTTGAGCTTTTCGTATCCTCATACGAATATCGTCTTCTGTACCTCCGTTTTCTGTTATGACACTTCCAAGATACGTAAAGTTTTCCACATTTTCAATCTGCATATTGTCGATAGTAAATAGCGTGTTGTTCCTTGCATTTATTCTCATGGACTTGGTTTTACTAATATTGATTTTCAAACCTATTTTATTGGCTTTAGTGGAAAGTGTTTCCAATTGGTAAGCCAGATCTTGGAACCTTTGACCTAATAGACAGATATTGTCCGCGTATTCTAGATCGCTTAGGCGTGTGGTTAACGTCCATTGTATCCCTCTTGTGTCGGAGTCTAGTTTGGAGAGAACATAGTCTATAGCTATGTTAAAAAGAAACGGAGAAAGCACGCATCCCTGTCTAACTCCAGTAAGTACGTTGAATTCGTCACTGTTGATCCCATTGTGTGTCACGCTGCATTTCGCATCAGTATATAGTGACTTTATAATAGAAATTATTTTTTGCGGGATGTTTCTTAGCTCTAAAATTTCCCATAGAGCAGCGTGAGAACAAGCTATCAAAGGCACGTTCAAAATCAACAAAAACATGTATAGGGGTGTGTTCCATTCAACCGATTGTTCCATTATTACCCTCACAGTATTAATATGGTCTATGCAGGAGGATTGTTACTATATGGAGTTGAAGCCTGGACACTGACGCAAGCCACTGAAAAACGAATCGAAGCCTTCGAGATGTGGATATACAGATGGATACTAAAAATATCTTATGTGGACCATGTCACGAACGTTGAGGTCCTACAGCGCATGACAAAAGAAAAAGAAGTGCTTAATTTAATTAAACAACGTAAGCTTGAGTACCTCGACCACGTTATGCGGAACGAAGAAAAATATCGAATTCTTCAACTTGTTATGCAGGGTAAAGTATTTGGCAGAAGTGGACCGGGACGCCGTCGTATCTCGTGGTTGAAAAATCTCCGACAATGGTTTGGGATGACCTCAGCGGAGCTGTTTCGCAGAGCAGTCAACAAAACCATGATAGCCTTGATGATCGCCAACATCCGGACCGGATAAGGCACTGAAGAAGAAGATGCAGGAGGATTCTGGCTTAAAGCCTGCTTGATTAGCTCGAAACTCAACCTTGTTTGTTATTCTTTTCAGTATGATGGTCGCAAACATTTTATTTATGACAGTAAGCAAGGTTATTCCTCTCCAATTTTTGCACAGTGTGAGGTTGCCTTTTTTTGGAAGCTTGATAATGTTACCTTTTTTCCAGCCCGCTGGAATGTGGTTTGTTTCCCACACCTCTCGGATTATGGGGAGCAAAAGTTCAGCAGTTAGATGCGGATCAGGTTTAAGCATTTCAGCAGCAATGTTATCGATTCCCGGTGAGTTGTTGTTTCTCAGAGATTTGATGCTGCTATTATCTCCGTTTTGGAAGGGGCCTCGCAAGAAATATGCAAGTCTATATTCTGCGGGTTTTCGACTATTTCGTCTGCGTTATCTCTGGGAATACCTAGCATCTCCTAAAAATGCTCTTTCCATCTCTCTACTTGGTCATCTGTTGTAGTAAGCAATTCGCCTGTTTTGGATCTTACAATGTTCGAACAGTTGGACCCTTTTTGTGTTAGTCGTCTAGTAATTTGGTAAAGCTCCCTAGTTCTGTTGTGTTGTGCAGCTGTTTCTGCTTGTTTTGCAAGTTCTTCAGCCCACCTTCTTTTGTCTCTTCTTGCTTTTCTTTTAACTGATTTATTTATTGTTTGATATTCCTGTTGTCGGTGTGCTCTTCTTTCTACAGTTCTTGCTTGCAGGATATCTTTTTTTCGTTGTTTTCTTTCCTCGATAAGATTCCACGTTTCATCTGATATCCATTCCTTTCTATCTTTCTCTTTTTTACCCAGTTTGTCTTCAGCTATTTCTGTCATAACATCTGCGAAATCTTCCCAGCTGTTTATTTCACGTTCTCTTGTTTTTAGTTGAAGTTCCTCTCTAAACATATGTCTTCCTGGGACCGTTTTTAGTTTATCTAGATTGTATGTTGGTCTCTTGGTGTTTCGCGTGGTTTTGTTTTTTGCCATCTTGATTTTAATGGTACCAATTACGAGATGATGGTCACTTGCGATGTCTGCTCCTCTTTTATTACGTACATCAAGAAGAGATGATCTCCATCTTTTTGATATAGCGATGTGGTCTATTTGATTTTCTCTTGTATGGCCAGGTGCAGTCCATGTTACCTTGTGAATATTTTTATGTGGAAAGATTGTTCCACCAATAACTAAACTATGACTGGTACAAAAATTTGTAAAGCGCTCTCCGTTTTCATTCATCATTCCTAGGCCATGTTTGCCCATTAAGGTTTCTAAGTTAATATTGTCTTCTCCAACTTTAGCGTTCATATCGCCCATCACTATTAGTATGTCACCTTGGTTTACTTGTTGGGTCGTTTGTTCTAGTTGTTCGTAGAAAATGTCTTTTTCTTTCAGGGAATTTCATACATAACATGCGATTTTTTTAATAGGGGGTTTTTGTTTTTAGTCTTGTAAAATTCTTTTTTAAAAGATTGTGCCCTTTATGAGCAATCGTAATGTTATGTTTAGACAGAAGATTTGCAATTTGTTCTGATAACCCTTTTATTTAGAGGAGAGACATATAGTTTTTCTTTACCGTGTTGGTCTTATTGTTGTTATTGTTATTGTAAAATTTATGCAGTCGCGATTTGAAAGTGTTGTCGATAAGGTGGTTGTGGGTATGAATTAAGTGTTAGTGCTGTTTTTGCTTTTTTTAATGGCCTGAGGTTTATTGATAGGATCGGATAATCTAACAGCTCTATCGGCGAGTCTGATAACTACAGATTTCTTTTGAGACAAGGGATGATGAGAGTTGAAATTCAGTTATCTCGACGACCAGGTTTTTTTGGTGTACCATGAAGTAGTTATAGTGCTGTTTTCTCTATATAAGGTAAGGTCCAGAAAATTAATTTGACAATTTTTTTCAACTTCTAATGTGAAATTTAGTTTTTGGTGAAAATTATTGAATTCATTTAGTAAAATATTATAATAATAGAGCTAATAATAGAGCTATTAGATTATCCGATCCTATCAATAGACCTCGGGCCATTAAAAAAGCAAAAACAGCACTAACACTTAATTCATACCCACACCACCTTATCGACAGCACTTTCAAATCGCGACTGCATAAATTTTACAATAACAATAACAACATTAAGACCAAAATGGTAAAGAAAAACTATATGTCTCTCCCCTATATAAAAGGGCTATCAGAACAAATTGCAAATCTTCTGTCTAAACATAACATTACGATTGCTCATAAACGGCACAATCTGTTGAAAAAGAATTTTACAAGAGTAAAAACAAAAATCCCTCTATTAAAACAATCACATGTTGTGTATGAAATTCCCTGCTCGAATTGTGATGGAGTTTATATTGGACAAACCAGTCAGCTACTTAACTCAAGAATCACACAAAACCCTCACAAAATATGAAAACAAAAAAAATATAAATTTGATTTTGACAAAACCAAAATCCTAAAAAGTGAACATAACAGGAAGAAGAGGGAGCTTCTATTCTAGAGTCTATACAAATCAAAAAGAATAATAACGCAATAAATGATAAAAAAGATGTCAAAAATTTAAACAAGATATATTTTAATTTAATTTAAATACACACAAAAAGATAATCTCAGAACGCCTATCATGTTAAAATAACTGATTGTTTAAACGATAAACCAACATCAATAAACAACATGTTAAATTTAAAATACATTTTACATGTAGTGACTTAGTGGGTCTGTCTTATGCTTTTAATATTATTTTAATTGTGACGTTTATGTATACTTGTTAGCATCCAATTTTTACATGCTTGGTAAGTCAAAAGTTTTACTTTTAAACCGTATTATGTCTTTGATAAAATGTTTTTTTAGTCCATATTACTTCATGAAAAAGGCACTGATTTCCTGCCGAAACGTCGAAAAAAAAATATAAAAATGTCTTAGTATCAAAACAATTTTTTTATGAACCTACGCCCAAGAAAATCCACTAAAAAATATATATTAAGGTTCAAGAACTAAACTCAAACTATATAATACAGGGTATAGTAAAACAACCATGATGTCAGGTCAGAAGTGCACTAGATCATACTTTTTATTTACTTGGATGCTTTATTTTAAAAATTTAATGACTGACTGTAGATGACAATTGATTGGATCCCCCGTCGCATGCGACGGGCAAATTTACTAGTATAAACATAAAATAAAAGTACTGTTTTCGCATTCATAAATTTTTGTTTCATAGTGTAACTGTTAAGAAAGATTTATTCAAACTTTAACCGTATAATTTTGGTCAAGCTTGTTGGTTCATAATTAATGGTAATATTTTTTCCATATGGTTAACACTTTTGATTCACATTATATAGAATAGTTAACTGCTGTACAAAACCTATTTTTATATTTATTCTAAATTATAATTTAAATATCACTGTGCATATCTATAGCAAACGCTTTCTTTAGCTGTACATTGCTTTTATCAAAATCAAATTTGTTTTCAACAATTTTCTACAATTGTAGATGTAAGTTTTTATTATATCTTTCTTCAACAACTACAAATTTACACCATTATAATCAATACAATATTCAGACATTATCGAAAGTAAGTATGAGTTTAGGTGACAATACAAGCAATAAAGAAGAGAATGGACGATGAACCAAATAACAGAATTATTAAATTATCAGAAAGAGAAGAGAAGACTAAGTGGATAATATATGTCAAATAGTTATGATTTACTCAATTCTTTAAGTTCTCATTTACTCTCAGTTCAAAAATTCTTTACCAATCCGATACCTTTTTATAGAACAATTTACCTTTGGCCTTAAAATTAAAAATTAAAATACGTTTCTTCTCCTTCAACTTTTATCCCGAACCCGTCTTACTGCAGCCAGTTAGCTTATTTTACATCTTTCATTCCTTCGTGTTACCCACTAGGATTCTGTAACCATATTTCTTGGGGTCACTTGGCAGTCTTCAGTGTGTTTGGCACCGATGATCTAGTGCCTCGCAATCATGCAAGATATAGTTGGTTGGTTTACGTTTTTTGCTGCAGAGTATGCAATTTAAGTCTCCATGAAACAGTCTAATTGTATGCAGGTGTCCCTTTGACTGGCATACGTCTAGTAAGAAAGCCTGTTCTGACTCTGAGCTGATTCTTGATTATTTTTCGCAGTACTTCAGCCCTATCAGCACATATCCTACCGATATACATTTTGCCATGTATTTGGCCGGGTATATTATCCCAGTGTAAGTTATGTTAAGTTCGATGCAGACTTTTTCCGGTCGTGGATGATGCTTAGGCAATATTGCAGGAAAGGAAGAACTAGACAGGAAACCATGTCATGGGCTAAGCATTTTACATATTGTACAGGAATTACTAATCATTCAAAATACCACAGAACGAGGAAAAATTTGATGCATCTGCTGAACGAAAAGTTTTTGAAAAAGAAAGATGGCAAGCTACATTGTTAAAAAAAAATCAGGAACACTTTTATTCCTTCATATTTTTTTTTGTAAAAACGATAAATAAAACATTTAATTTCTCAAATGCACACGTTTTCTCCTAGTAAATTAATGTACATAACAAGCAAGTACTTATGTACTCTAAAAGATTTGATTAACAATAACGTTCATTCATTTGTTTCATGATTCATTTGTTCTACATTTGGTGCCTCACGTTGGGCACCAAATGTGTAACAAATGTATAAAATCAAAAGAAATTGGAATAAAATAATTATTTAAAGAAAAATAACAAACATGTGACGTTTATAACGTAACACTATGCTTCGTAGAGTGATGTGGTAAGCGTAATAACAGTAACAAGTTTTTATTAAAGTCAGTTAGATGTTGTTAAGTGTCTTGGAGGTTGGTAACAATTTCGGCAACCTGTGTACAGTTTCCTGTCGTTCTCAGGAGTGTTTGTGGAAAGAATTCTGTCCATTCATGGATGTTCTTCAGCCAAGAACTCTGCCTACTGCTAGCTCCTTTGCGGCCCTCTATTTTTCCTTTCATCTCGAGGAAATTTTCTCTTACCGTTTTTATGCTTGTTCTTATTTTCTGGGTCTTGGTCTAGGTTGTATATTATCCCGGTAGTAGAGTCCCGGTGAAATACCAAAAGTTGCAAATATAATACATGTAGTACAAAACAGAGAAACCTTTCGTTTGATGTTCACTAATCTTCAGTAGAAGATGAAGAGTCTTGGTAACACTCTTTGAGCCCTTCCTTAGTTTGGACGGTATTTTTACCCATCAAATAATAGTGATAAATCAATACACGAAATTGTTTTGAATCCATTGCTTATAAAAATCACGAAAGTAGCATCACTTCAAGCAATGTAACCTGGTAAATAATAATACGAATTACATGAAATATTGGCAGTATGCTTTTGTCATATGGAAAATTCATTAGAGTCGCCATCTCATGGTTAAGTCCGTGACTTGACCGACGTGCTAAAAACTTCATCCCCGACGAATATACACGTGGAAATCGCTAATTTTCAATTTAACTGAAAATACTATCGAAGAAAACAATAACAGCCAAGATATAACATTGATAAATTGAGACTCTGAGATAGCGCGTAACTACAACGGAACTAGCAGAAATTCGTGCAAGTATCAATATACGATATACGTGGCCTGTCCTCCAGTTCTATTTTAATGAAGCATTGTTTTGGCCCTTAACGGCCTAGCCCCTAAACTGTTTTCCGTATTCCTTTTTTCCGTGTTTTTAGCAAGTTTTTTTTTACTTTTTTACTGCCGGATGCCCTTCCAGAAGCAAACCTTCACAAGAGAGTTTTTTCCTCAATTCGCGTTTTTCTTTAATTTTGCCGAGTGTTGTAAAGATTGAATAAAGATAAGGAACTATTGAACAGTGAAACGAAGAAAATAGCTTATTTTGGCCATATTTTTAGAAACAATGCTTATGGTTTTCTGTTATAAGGAAGTTCTCTTGGTTACATAATTTAAACCAATGGTTCGATATCAGGGAGGCCAGCACGATTAGCACAAGTTGGAGAAAAATTCCAGTTGGTGGTCTCCAAGATCCGATGAGGAAAGAAGGCATGTGAAGAAGAAGAACTTATGCTTATTGTTTGGGTCCAAATTTCATACTAATGCAAGATGTGAATACGCTACCCAGTAGCTCCGATATTCATCCCATCGTATACGTTTGGGATTTGTTGAAGAAGCAATAATTGAAAAATTTAAAATATATAGTCTAAGATCATCTTCGCAGGACCACGTGAAGTTTGCTAAGTAGGTGTCATGTAGACATTCGTGGTAGTGAAGAATACTCGTTGTGTTGATTGAACCTTATTCAAACTCATCACCGTATTCCTCTACAAAGAAAAATGCATCTATCGTTTTTGTAGTGTTTTAGATTAGGAATCACATGTTAAGCATAAATATGTTCTTGTTTGTTGTATGTATTAATTTATTAGTAGAAAATTGATTCTTAAGTGTTTAGACTTTTTATTTGTATCTTTCAACTCAAAAGGTTATAGAGATATAAATTTCAGTACCTATTTGTACTAATTCGCTGAAAGTAATATATACTAGTGCGAATAAGTAATCACATTTCTGTACTCCTAGATGATTAAGTTCAGACTGTACAAAATCTTTTTCGCACCTGTTTTATCACAGATACCGACACTAACTACTACAAAATTTAACTGTTCATTCCACAAGAAACAATAACACAACAGTTTACTTGTAGAAACATATTGCCTCGTTTTTGGTACCCAGATTGTTTGCTGTTCAAGGTAACGTTGCTGGACGCTCTATAATTTTAATTTTGGATAGTATTTGTTTTAGTAGCTTAGACACGTTTTATTTTTTTTTAAATCTAATTTTAAAATATGTATATTGTCGATCACGAGAATGTTGTGTAACTGGCATTTTCTTACTTTTATATTAAATTATCTTGACCAAAGTTTTCGTTTTACACATTTCGTAGTTTACATTATGTACACTTGTTAACGGCAATGCTTATCGAATATTTTTAGTCTCTTAAAACTGTTAAAAGTTCACAAATTCGTTTTGACAGAAAAAAGTTATTTTTGTGTACAGCAAATATAGTTTTCTATCAAATAAATGGTGACGGAAAAAGAATGATCACTATACATAAATCGAATTTTAGTCTTTTATGGTACACGGAGATCAAATAGAACATCTACAATTATCATTTTATGAGTACAACACGTTTTAATAAGAAAAAAACTTTAACAACGAAGTATATTCTGTTGTAGTTGGTACAATGTTTAATTAAAAAATAAATTAAAAATCCAAATGGATTACAATAGTTGATGTTTTTCTTCAAAACGTTTCGGACTTATCAGTCCATCTTCAGTGAAGTTAAAGTTCTTGCGCTAATATCCACAAATCCAAACAGTGGTTGAGTTTACATTGCAGACTACATACTTAAGTATTAAATTAAACGTGATAATGCCGATGAATACGGATGTAACTATCCGGAAACAGTATATCTCTACTCGAAATAGCACTCACATCAGTCTTGGTCTGCAAGAACCTGCCAACTTAATTTATCCATCTTTAACGAAGTTGGCGATGAACATTAGTTAATAAACAGTCGTGATCACCACAAGTGGTGTCAATTATGTGGTTCCACTAAAAAGGGGAACAAGAAAAAGCGTAATAATAAAAATCCAAGAAAAAGATTAAGGAATAAAATCGGTTTATGAACTACAATTCTACTTTATACAAAAGGTAACCCCGTCTCTAGGGTAGGTAAAAAACTGAAAAATAATTGGGGTTTGCTTAGTAAAAAATTTTTGTAACGACATCCGTTTTCAAGATACAGGGCGTTGAAGAAAAAAAAATTTTACGATTTTGCCGAAACTACTGGCAACATTGTAGTGAAATTTTATACGAATATGTTTTGGAAGTTGATACATCCCATGAATTTGTTTTTATATCTGATTCTCATAGAGGGCGCTAGTTACACGGATCGTACTAAGTATTAGTCAATATAACTTTTTTAAGAGTATAATTATTAATCAAAATTTCAAGTAAACTTAAACATCATTCAATTTTACACGAAAAAAGTACTCTTGGTAAAACTCGATACTGTTTACCGTTTTCGGAATATTTTGATTTGAAAATTATGAAGTAATAATTGATGCTGGTATAAAATAGTTAGTAATTAAACAAAACTCACAAGAAGAAAATTAAATTAATGACTAAGAAAATAAAATAAAATTCAATTACAGTAAGTGTTCAAAATGCCCTCCGTTTTCGCGAATACACAAGTCTATTCTTTTTTCTAAAGATTCCATTAACCTTCTAAACGGTAGGGGATCAGCTATGATGTCATTAAATTGACGTTTAATTCTTTCTTCCAATTCTTGGCGTGAATTTACCTTTGTAGCATAGACTTTTTCCTTAATATACGACCAAACTGCGTAGTCCAAAGGGTTAAAATCGCATGACCGATGAGGCCAATGAATCGGAGCTTCTGCACCTCTACCAATCCATCGATTCGGAAAATGATAACTCAACCAATTACAACACCTTATATCAAAGTGTGGTGGAGCTCCATCGTGCATAAAAAATAAAGATCTTCGCTTGGTTTAGCGTTAAATCTTCTAATATCTCGAATAAGGAATTGTTTAAAAAATCAAGATACATATCACCATTTAAATTTCCAGGTAGAATATGATAACCTATTAATTTGTTACCTAAAGTTGCCCCAAACATTAACTTTAAATGAGTGTTGGTAATGTGATACCCTTTTGACTCGTGGATTCTCATCACACCAGTAGTGTGCATTATGGGAGTTAAACATACCTTGTCGCGTAAAGGTGGCCTCGTCCGCAAAAAGAATGCATTCTAAAAAATTTGGATTGTGGGCTGTCCTTTGTTGCAATGTTCACAAAAATCCACTCTAACCGGTAGATCATCTGGCCAGAGCTCTTGGACTTGTCTGTAATGATAAGGATGTAATTGCTGTTCTTTCAGTATCCGCCAAGTACTTGAAAAAGAAGTATTTGTTTGTCTTGCTATATTCCTTATGCTAACTGTTGGGTCTTGATCAAGTAAATTTAAAATATTATTTTCTTTGTTAATTGTTCTTGTTGTTCTTGGTTTCTCGACAACGTCGTTCAACGGCTCTAAATGTTTTTTTACTTGGTAAGTTTCTTCTAGGAAACGTTTCTGCATAACGTGTCACAGCTGCACTAGAACATCCTAAACATTCGCCTAAGGTTAATAACATGTCAGTGTATTCAACATTTGAGTACATTTTGATTTGATTTTACAAATAACAAGGTTTCAAAACTCTAATTATTGTTGATTTATCGTCATAACAATCAATAAATCTCAGATTTCCATGGCACACTTGGAGAAAATAGAGGTATATACCTATTAGAACTTTATCATTACTACCAGCATCAATTATTACTTCATAATTTTCAAATCAAAATATTCCGAAAACGGTACACAGTATCGAGTTTTACCAAGAGTACCTTTTTCGTGTAAAATTGAATGATGTTTAAGTTTACTTGAAATTTTGATTAATAATTATACTCTTAAAAAAGTTATATTGACTAATACTTAGTACGATGTAACTAGCGCCCTCTATGAGAATCAGATATAAAAACAAATTCATGGATGTATCAGCTTCCAAAACATATTCGTATAAAATTTCATTACAATGTTGCCAGTAGTTTCGGCAAAATCGTAAAAAATGCGTAAATTTTTTTTTCTTCAACGCCCTGTATCTTGAAAACGGATGGCGTTACAAAAATTTTTTACTAAGCAAACGCCAATTATTTTTCAGTTTTTTACCTACCCTAGAGACGGGGTTTCCTTTTTTTGAAACACCCTGTATACATAAAAGATAAATCCCTACTTCTATTAGTTTGAAGTGATAACTGACAATCGGAATTCGGAATTATCAACAAACAATTTTATAATCGAGAAAAATGAGTTTTCTTGAGGAATTATAGTGAAAATACAAAAAAAAAGGAAAAAACATGTTTATTACATACTTTAATATGGTTTACGAGAGTCAACAATTTTGTTTCATATTTTGTTAGACTTAACTATGACAAATAAAATCTCTAAGTTTCAAAAAGTAAAACAAGGTATGTCAAACAAGGTTCCCTATATAACGGGCCATGTGCAGAAGAATATTCTTATAAAATGGTACATGTGTACAAATTTCATTAATGAAAAAATCCATACTATCTTAACAGTTAAATTAGGTTAGAACATTATATTTTATGGAAGTATAACATTAAACTATCATAAAAATATTTAATATTTGCATTCATTAAAATTAATAATTATTCACAAAAGTATGTGAGCGAAGATGCAGGTGTGTTTTGTCCATACACCTTGTCCTGATGTCTTTGTTTCGCGCACCAGTCATAGGTCGCTGGTTTTTTCCCTTGGGGAACAAGTTTTGTCCTTAGGGAAATAGGTTCACTTTACTTCTTTGAAGGACCACCCAGAAAACTGGGACAAATGAAAATTTCGAATGTTTTAACAAGTCTATTAAAACAATTACAACAACGTATTTTGGACGCCGATAACTTGCTTACGATAGCTGATTTATGAAACTAAACTTTATGAAACTATAAAACTAGATAACTTGTCGGTGATACAATATTGCCACGAACTGAGTAACTTATTAATATCCTGACTGTGTTAAACTTTCTGAAGTGCGGCTGACGCTAGTAGGAGCCTAGAGCTCATCCAATGCTGGATTCGAACTGATGCAAACTGATTTTTATCACTCGGCTCGTAACCGTTTCTTAACATTAAGAAATCTCCCCCTGGCCCCCTCGACGTATCTAACGGATATGTATATATTTAAAATACCTTCGACTTTCATTTTATTGTTAAAATTACCTGAGAAGGGTAACCTTCGTTAATGTTGGGAAATTTCAAATGACTCAAACCGATAATTTGACTAGAGAGAACTAAGAATTAGATTCTTTGACGATTTTAGAAGCTTATGTCTAGAAAGTTATTTGAATGCAAGTTATCGACGCCGTACAGATTATTAGATGGTACAAAGGAACTTTATAAATCTAAACTAATATACAGTGTGATATAATGATATGATACAAAAATAAAATAAAAATATTAGATATTGTTGTTACGCAACAGTATGTTAAAACATTATTCTACCAAGTTCTTATAAAATTCTTTATTTTCATCTTTTAAGTAGTTTAAAACACCCCTAAAATCATTTTTTCCTGCCCTCACTCAATCTGCTTTTACATTCGAGTGGAGTCAAATACGATGTCAAGTTTTCCATTGTAATGTTTTTCTTGAACACTGTAATTTCCTTCCATTCCTCTATATCATTCAGAGTTGTTTTGGTCATAACCTTTTTTTTTCAGAGATTTTTTAATTTTAATACATTGCACTCTAGAAATTTGCACATTGTTGGTAGTAATCGTGTTTGCAGCTGCTGATTTAAAATCAAAAAAATCTTCATTTTTCATTATGGATGCCGAATGAGGATGTTCTAGCCTTGCTGATACAATAACTCAGCAAATCTAGTGGCACCTCACAATGTGACTTCCGTTTTCTTTTTTCTATCTGTGCGAAGTCTCTGTCACAACTCAAAAAAGAGTGACCTGGAACAAGGTAGTTTTGCTTAACTTCATCAATGAGACCTGTAGCAATTATATAAAACCATAAGTACAAAAACCATCTTGTTCCTGTTTGCCCTTCATGTCACATAAAAGTAAAAACTCCATTGTTGTCACCTACATGTATACCAAAGTTGTAAACACTGAGCTGTCTTCAGTAAAACATCTTGCTCTGAGTAAGAGCTGGCAAAGAAAACACTTGTCGAAGGTCCATACTAAGAGTGTAAACGTCGCTTCTGGGCATTTGAGAGTTCTTGTCATTTTCCATAACCTGCCTAGCTTTTTCTGCCTTGGTGGAATTCTAAGCATCGTTTGTTATTATTTTGTTCTGCTGTATTGCTCTTGATTACAGCTTGTAACATATCGCAGGTGTCACACGTATCACTCTGTGGTTGGCGAAATGATAGTTTCGGGAATTCAAGTTTAAATATTTGAACAAAATATTTTCTCCCTACTTTGTTTTCGGGATGTTTTTCATTAAAAGCAAGGTGCAGCCTACATTTATTTAAATCAGTACTTAAGTACTCCTTTTCACTCTTAGCCCTTGAGTAATGACTTTCTTCTTTGGGAAACGAATTAACGTGGTCAACAATCCGTTGTTTGTCTGCAGTGGAGTACTTTGTGTTTCTTCCCTTATTGCCCCTTTTTTCCGTGTAAGAAGTTTCTCCCGATTTTAAATATTTAACAAGAGTTTCAATCCGCATTTTAGTTACTGCAAACACGTCTTGAAAGGTAAAAGTCAACAAATAACTTCAGTTTCTGTTCCAAATTATCCAGATTTCTCTTTATAGTTTGAACACGGCGATTAGTAATGACGAGTAAAAGCAACTAGCCTTTACTCGGCATTACCTGCTACGGCTTCAGAGTTCCGGTTTCATTTTCAGCTGAAACGAATACACCTAACATCTTCTCCGATCTTATGCGTGCTAACACGAAATTTTTTAATTATCAGTTTGCCAGTTTTTTTTGTTCTTTTTGACTGTACGTAGCTCAACATTTCACTGAAATGATGATACATTTTTGAGACCTCTTTTTTATGTGGTTGTCCGCTGTGATTATCGCCCGCAGGTATTTAAACTCCTTTACTACTTCGAAGTTGTGATCTATAATACTGATGTTCTGCCTAACTCTTGGTCTTGGATTTTTTGTTATTACCATGTATTTCGTCTTTTCTTCATTTACTCGGAGACCCAGATTACCTGTTTCCCCATCGAGCTGTAAAAATACCTCTCTCACGTCTCTTGTAGAATGCGTGACTGCATCTATATCATCAGCAAAGGCCAGCAACAGTTTTGATCCTTGATCAGCAAATCCTCCTGTCAGCTCAGACGATATTTTACTCATTGCATATTTTAAAGCAAAAGTAAACAGCAACTGTCACAATATGTCCCCCTTTTTAAGTCCTGAATTTATACCAAATGGCATCGATGTTCTGCTTCCTATCTTATGTGCATATGAGTCTGTCACGCACATTTGCGTTAATTCAACTAATTTTCTTGGTATTCCCATTTCTAACATTGCTATCCACAATTTGCTCCTTTTTATGGAAACATATGCTTGCTGGAAATCTATGAAAATTTGGTGCACATCGCGGTTGAATTCCCAGTTTTCCTCTAATATTTGTCGGATGGTAAATATCTGATCTATAGTTGACCTTCCAGCACGAAAGCCGCATTGGTAGTCGCCTAGAATATCTTCCGAATATGGTGTGAGTCTCTTTAGCAAGATAATTGATAGCACTTTATATGATGTGCTAATAAGCGATATGCCTCTGTAGTTTCGGAATTGTTCTTTGTTTCCTTTCTTATATATGGGAATTATAACGCTTCCATTCCATTCTGTTGTTCTTCCAGACATTTTCTGTTGTTGCCATACTCTCAGAATGTCATACAATTTTTGGTGTAAAAGGTTTCCTCCTTTTTTTAACAACTCTCCATTTATGCCATCATATCCTGGTGCTTTATGGCCTTTTAGTTAGAGACGCGATCGCATTCTTTACTTCCTCAAGTGTTGGTGCTGGTATTTCGATATCTGCAGAATGAAACGTAATATCTGCTTCCTCCCCCTCACTTTCAATATTTAGTAAATTTGGAAAGTATTTCTTCCGCCTTCCATCGTTCGACGATTTCCGTTTCGTATCCTTATAAGTTCACCTGCTTTATTGCTCATAGTCTGTGTTACTCCAACACTTGCACCTTTTCTGACTGACTTCACTTCACTAAAGAATTTCCTTATTTGATTCCTCTCGTCACTTCTGTCCATTTTCCGGATTTGCTGTTCTAGGTAGCTCCTCTTTTTAGTTCTGAATAGTCGCCTTGTTTGTGCTCTTGTTCTGTTAAAATCTGCTTTGTTCTCATCTGTGGGGTCTTGTAGCATTTTCAATCTTTTTTCATTTTATTTCCAGACTTATTTCTCTTTTTTCTTGTTGTTCCAGTTTCTGTATTGATAATCGCGTTCTTAACTTAGATTTCAACAGAAAGTGATCGCTGTCGCTGTCAGCTCCCCTCATCTTCTTCTTCTAATGGCGCTACAACCCTTTGTGAGTCTTGGCCTGCTTAACAATGTTCTTCCATTCTGCCCTGTCGGATACTTTCCTTCGCCACTGCCTGATGTTCATGGTTTTAAGATCCCTCTCTACGTCGTCTATCCATCTTTTATGGGGCCTTCCTCTTGTTCTGTTTCCTTGGGGCTTCCATCTCTGGACTACTTTTACAGCTCGATTATTTGGCATTCTTTCTAGGTGACCAAGCCAGTTTAGTCTTTGTGATTTTACAAATCTGACAATATCTGCGCTCTGCATTAGTTCATCCAGCTCGTGGTTCATTTTAATTCTCCACGAACTATCGCTGCATTGGATTGGTCCAAATATCTTCCTTAGTATTTTGCGCTCAAATATTCTCAGTTGATTTTCATCAGTGGTTGAGAGGGTCCACGTTTCTCATCCATATGTGACCACTGGTCTAATTACTGTTTTGTAGATTCTCAGCTTAGACTCACGATTCAGTAACTTACTTTTCATTAAGTCTTTGTATGCATAAAAGCACTTATTACCGCTAAGAATCCGTGCTTGTATTTCTTGACTGATGTTGTTGTTGTCATTTATTATTGAGCCTAAGTAGGGAAAAGTGGAGGCATATTCGTAGGTATGGTTGTCTACCTTCAGGTAGACAACGTTCATTCGATTTTGTGCACTCCATATATTTTGTTTTGCTTTCATTTATATATAGACCAAACGTAGTAGCTTCTAGCTTCAGTTCTATGACTTTTTCACTCAATACCCTTTTGTTGCGACTTATTATGGCAACATCATCCGCATATGCGCATATTTGTATAGATCTTGTATTAATACAGCCGTTTACATCCAGTTTTCTAACAACAGCTTCTACTCTGAGATAGCGCG
>NW_027312235.1:0-34588 GCF_040954645.1 Diabrotica undecimpunctata | reverse complement strand
ACGCGCTATCTCAGAGTCATTAACACAAAACCGAGCAAATAAAATCAATTAAGTAGATAGCACTTGAGATTGCGAAAAGGGGGCCAATATAAGACGTCCTGTGATTCCTGCATTATCCCTTTCTAGATTAGATGCTCGACCGAAACGGCGGTTTGCTTCTTTTTTATTTTTCTTTAGGCAATTTCACATGTATTAGGCTGATGTAACTTTTCAAATTGACCCGGCTTTCTGTCTAACGTTTTCGAGACTGTGAAATAGAACACATAAATTTTCCTAGAAAGAAGGAGTTACGAACTGCTAGATTCTAGTACACCACTTTAAGATTGTTTTATTGGAGTGCCGTAGCACAATTGAAATAAATGATCAATGCGGCAAAGTTAGTTATCTTATCGATGACGAATTTCTTCGGGCTAATATTAAACTAGTGAGATTTTAGTAATATTGCATACGGAATTTTTAGTATAAGTCATCATTGTTTGCTTTTATTATTATAGTTCTATTTCAATATTAGTTGTCCTATTAGAAAACCCAAACATTACCAAAACCAAATAAAAAAAACATGGGTCACACAAGAAATAAAATCTTCTTCAGATAGTCTGAAGGATTCGTATATTTTGAGTAAGGCATACCCTGAGCTAAAAACTCTATATAGACAAAAAAAATATCAGCAAAAAGTTCTTGTTGGGGCCACAAAGGGTCAGTTTTATTTTAACAAATTCTCTGAATCCTCTAACAAAAACAAAACCACATGGGCTGTTATAAATGAACTTAATGGAAAACAAAAAAATAACAAAAATATCTGTCTAAAAATAGATGAAACTAGAATTACAGATTCAGATATAATATCTAACAAATTTAATGATTACTTTATAAATGCACCAATAAATATAATTAGTAAAATAATTAAATCAGATTTAAATTGTCAGCATTCCAACGATTTTGTTCAAAATAGTTTGTCCTATCTTATCTAACAGAGGAAGATATCTTAGACATAATAAAATATAAAATTAAAAACAAAGCACCGTGTGGTTTTGATGAAATCTCAGGTATAGTAATTAAGAAAATTGCGTCTCAGGTTTTGAGACCACTTACTAACATTATAAATGCTTCTTTTAATACTGGTGTTTTTCCCAGTTTGCTAAAAACTTCTATCATTTCACCGGTAATAAAACAAGGTGATCCTGAATTAATGTCAAATTTTCGACCATTGTCTGTTCCATCTGTGATATCTAAGATTATTGAATATGCAATGCTAAAACAACTTTTATTATTTTTAGATATCAACCAAATTATCACAAAGCATCAACATGGGTTTTAAACCATTAACAGTTTCTATGAGGAAGTCTTAATCTCTATTGAAAACAGTGAAAATCCAACTGCCATTTTTTGTGACCTCAGTCGTGCTTTTGATTGTGTGTAACACGATGTACTACTCGATAGATTGTACAGATATGGTGTTAGGGGAGTTGCCCATAGTTGGTTTGGTTCCTATCTGAAAGACCGGCACCAAATAGTTAGAGTGAAAAATAACTTCAAGATTTCAATGACTGATCCGATTTTTAATAAGAATGGAGTACCGCAAGGCTCCATATTGGGCCCGATATTATTTATTTTGTATATTAATGAACTACCATATTTAATATCTGATGCATTTGTATCAGTTTATGCTGATGACTCAACAATGCTATACCGCGATAAAGACATAAATTTTTTACAAGATAAAATAACAAACTCACTGAAGATCTTCCCTGGTTGGTCCAGTAATCTTTCGCTCCTGTTTAACGTTCACAAAACTAAATTTTTATCATTTACATCCCTTTCAAATTCTACTAAACCTGATTTAAGTATTTCCATCAATGGTGAGGGTATTTTGAGTTGTAGTGATGTGAAGTTTTTAGGAGTGACTTTCGACTCTCATTTATCTTTTAAGACTCATTGTTGGAATGTATGTAAAAAACTCAATTCTAATATATATATTTAGGGATTCTACAGTATTCACTGCCTTCCCTCGCTCAACCGTTTCCATCTCTCTCTGTTGTTCCATTCTCCATCGTTTAGTCCTCTCTTACTCATGGCGTCGTCTACTTCGTTCCTCCAGGATTTTCGGGGTCGTCCTCTTTTCCTTCTTCCTATGGGGCTCCATTCGGTTATTCTTTTTATCCATCTGCTGTCGCTAGCTCTTCTTACATGTCCATACCACTTTAGTCTTTTTTGTTCTATATATGTTAGTATGTCTGTTTCTATTGATGTTCTTTGCTTTATTTCGTCATTACTTCTCCTATCCATTCTTGTTACTCTGCAGCATCTTCGCAGGCATTCCATCTCTGTTGCTATTATCTTACTGCTGTTTTTCTTGTTTATGATCCAATTTTCGGCCCCATATGTCATAATACTTCGCACTAATGTTTTATAAATCTGCGTTTTTGTCTTCATATTTAGGTGTCTATCCCACCATACTGAGTTAAGTTGTCGGATTGCTGTTCTTGTTTGTCCTAATCTTTGTGTAATTTCTTCCTCTGTTGTTGCCTTTTTCGTGATTATAAACCCCAGGTATTTGAATTTATCCTTTCCTTTGATTGTTACGTTGTCATCAATCTGTAGATCTTCTATGTCTTCTTCACTTGTAGATAGGTACTCTGTTTTCGCGAGGTTAATATCTAGGCCAGCCTTGGTATATTCTTCTTGTAGTTTCTTCATCATGTAGCTGAGGTCGTCTTGGTCTTGTGCAATCACTACTTGATCGTCTGCAAAACTTAACGTATATAGGTATTCGTTCCGTACCGGTACTCCCATGCCTTCGCATTTTCTTTTTCATGTAGTTAAGGCTTTCTCTAAGTATATTTTGAATAGGGTTGGAGATGTGGAACAACCCTGCAGGAGTCCTTTTGTTGTGGTGAAGTCTCCTATGATTCTTGTTCCCATTTTAATGGACACTTTATTTTCTTTATACAGAGCTTTTGTAGCTTCTATGAGTTCCGTCTGTATTTCTAATTTGTACATTGCCTCCCATAGTTCTGACCTTGGTACAGAGTCATACGCCTTTCTCAGATCCACAAATGCCAAGTGTATATCTCTATTTTTTGCTCTTTTTTTTCCAACAGTTGTTCCAGTGTGTATATGTGGTCTATGCATGATCTTCCTGCCGTGAAGCCTGCCTGATCCTCCCCGATTTTGCCTTTTATCGCTTGCTCTATCTTTTCTCGCAGTATCTTCCCATATAATCTTCCTATTGATAATATTACGCTTATTCCTCTGTAGTTTTCGCATCGTTTTCTATCTCCTTTCTTAAATATAGATGTCATATATGCCGCCGTCCATTCCTTTGGGAGCTGTTCTCCATTTATGGCTTTCTGAAATATCCATTGTATCATCCGGTGTAATTTTTTTGATCCGTATTTTATAAGCTCAGGTGAGATGCCTCCAGGTCCCGGTGCTTTCTTATTTTTGATTGCTTTTATGGCCGTTCTCATTTCCCTATCTGTTATTTCTATTTCTTGTTGTGGGAATCTTTCGTGGGTTCTCAATTCTAA
Source organism: Diabrotica undecimpunctata (assembly GCF_040954645.1). Classification (NCBI taxonomy): domain Eukaryota; kingdom Metazoa; phylum Arthropoda; class Insecta; order Coleoptera; family Chrysomelidae; genus Diabrotica; species Diabrotica undecimpunctata. The sequence goes on along the minus strand of NW_027312235.1, from coordinate 31,058 downwards.
ATGTTATCAATTGAGAAATTTGGGTAGAATACTTAGTCTCCAACACCTTCGTCTTTTTTATTTTGCTGCGGTACAATCGACAATGAGTTACGGTATAACTGTCTGGGGTGGCTCTTCTAGTAAAAAGGACGTTTTCAAGTCCCAAAAGCGTATTGTCAGATGTATTGCAGGTGTTCCGTATGGTTGGTCTTGTAAAAACCTATTTAGAGATTTGAATATATTAACAGTGTATGGAATTTACATTTTGGAATTATTGATACTAATTCATAAAAATAAAAGAACTTTTTTATGTAACAGTGATATTCACTCACACAACACAAGAAATAAGAGACAGTTTGTAGTACCGTATCGACATTTAGAAATAAGTAGGAAGTCATCTACTGTCTGTGGTTTACTATTGTATAAATAACTTCCTCAAAAATTAAAAAAACATTCATTCAACTACAGCTTTTAAAAACCAAGTCAAAGAGTACCTAGTGACCATGTGTCCTTATACACTTAGTGAATATTACCAGAGTGTATCTGTGAATGCCCAAGCTGTAACATAACCAAATTAAATGTTATTTTAATTATTATTATGATGTCCATATTGTACGTTTTATATGTATTTTAATGTTTTAAATATTTTTAATGTTTTGTTTTCATTTGGTTGTAATGATTAATATTTATAATTTTAGTTTAACTTGCTGTAAACCTTGTTGTAAATTAGTCAAATAAACTATCTATCTATCTATCTATCTATCTTCATTAGAATGGGATCTCGGATTATACTAGGTCGTTGTTAGTGTAGCTTCCGACCAATAAGGTCGACAATTGACCAGTTCTTTCTCTTGCGCCAAATTTTAGAAAAGAGTTGGAAATACAACAAAGATGTGAATATAATTTTTGTAGATTTTAAACAAGCCTATAACTCTGTAGACAGGGATGAACTGTCGAAATGGGAGTACCTAGAAACCTGGTAGGATTAGCCCAGATATTCTGTGGAGAATGTATGTGCACATATCTGAATTTGCAGCAGTATATCTGATGAGTTCCAAATCAAAGGCGATCTATTTTCTCCTTTGTTATTGAACTTTGCTTTAAAACACGCAGTTAGGTTAGATTAAGTACAATCATAATTGACAAATGGCTCAGCTACCCAGGGAGCGAAAGCACTGTTAGCTTTTGCTTACGATGTCGATATAGTTGCATAATGCACCGTAGATGCGAAAGAATTTTTATCCTTTTTGAAATCGGGGCTAGGGAAATATACCTTAACGGAGATAAGACCAAGTACATGGTAGTTAACAAAAATTCAAGTCTATGAATTAGACAAAACATTTTAAAAATTCAAATACTTGGGATTAGTGACAATAGCCGAAAATCGTTATAAAAAAATGTAGCAGTTAGAATCATGGGAGGAAATGAAGCATATTATTCCCCAGCGACGATACTTTAATCAAAATTACTCTCAAAGACAACTAAAACAAGTGTATATAAAACTGTAATTTGCTCCAAAATAAAACATGAAAGTGAGACACTGAACTAGCGTAAAACAACAAAATTATTAGCCTTAGAACGGAAGATCCTCCGGACATTTTTTGGGCCTTGTAGAGATTATATTATTAGATCCTTGTGGGATGTATGGGATAATGATGTGCAACGTATAGCCTCTCCTATTCAAATGTCAACCCCACCGTGCCCATGTGATGATTTTGATTCTGATCTGCTCTGACATGCGACTGTTTGCCGATATACGCAATCCCCCTCCCCCCCACTTATCGACCAATGGCTTCGGGCGGATGAGTTGGTAAGTGGCAGAATACTCTTTTTGTCCTAGGTTAAGAGATGTCCTATCGCTCACCTATCCGATGGTCAGATCAAGTACAGAAAGCCACTGGAGAGACGTTTTCCGAGTCCATGAGAGCAGCCCAAAATCGCAAGAGATGGAGAGAATTGACAGCCCGCATTGTAGGAAATCACGATCTCCAGCAATGAGGAAACGACAAGAGAGAGAGAAGAGATGTCCTGGGGTTGTTAGAGACTCATAGAGTACCCTCAGGAAAATCACCTTTGAAACATCAATTGCAAACCGTTACTTATTATTGAGAGCAGAGGCCAAGATTCGGTAGGATGAGGAATATATATTTATATCACGAGGCCTCTCAGGTCTCAAACATACGGAAACCTCGTAAAAAACTCCCAGAAAGAAGAAAATCTAATTTGAGAATATGCAGATGAAATGTCAAAAGTCTATTTGCGACTGGAAAAAGTAACAATTAAACTCAAGAAATAAAAAGAATAAAAAAATATCTACTGAAAATCAGCGAATTGAAATGTCCAGAGTCAGGGAGATGTAAAAAGGATGGTAGTGTATTATATTATTCCGGTAACAGCACTGAAGACCGGTATTACAAAAATGGTGTAGGTATATAAGTAACATCAGGACTAAGTAACTGTGTGACCAACTTCGTACCAGTCTGGGATAAAATATTACTTCAAATAAATATTTAACCATTCAAAACCAATGTACTTCAAATATATGCCCCGACGGCAAGAAAATATGACGACAAAGTCGAAGAGTTCTATGATCAAATAATAGACATCTTACAGAAGCTTAATAAACATGAAATTTTATATAGGTACTATTGGCGACCACAATGTAAAAATTGGGAAAGGTCGACGAAGTCAAACTGTTGATCCTTATGTTATTGAACGACCTATGATCGAGGACAGAGATTTTATGAATTTTGTAAATATAACCACATCGTCATTGAAAATGTTATGTATGGTTCTCATGTACGCATATACTTGACAACGTTGCACTTGGTAAACGGAACCACAAGTGACAGCTGTGACATGACAACCAGACATGGACAATACACTTAGGTTAGGGACGCCATGTGAACAAGAATAACAATGTTAATTTATATATCCTTATAAAGCTTAATAAAACCTATCGTAAGTAGCTTTATGTTATATTATGTCTTACAGTCCTAAAGAGGCATACATTACAGAAAACATCTGGTATAAACTACCAAAGGGACAACTATATACTTGAAAAGCCACATTTGATGATGGCAGCAACCCTGGTTTTAAAGAAACCAAATAGATTATTTACTTGTAAGGAAGCACTTTCGAAATTTCGCCAAAAAAGTCACTACATTTCCAGGAGCAAATATTGGATCGGATCACCAACCCCTTATTATTATTATTATATATTTGTGTGTAGATGTTTTTATTTTGTAGCAATTAATAAATATATTTAAATAAAAACATCGTGCTACATATTAACATATTAATATACATGAAATATAGAATATACACATTTCTGGGTTTGAGTAATTGGATCCTTGAGGGGAAAGGTCGTTTTCAGGATTGCCTTAGTTTATTGATCGTTTCGTATATCTTGTATATAAGTAATAATTTTGTTTTTTGTTGTAAGCATAATTCAATTTAAACATAATACTCCTATAATATACCATATACTAACTACTGACTGACTACATTGTGAAATTTTCATCAGACTGGTTACATCCAGTCTAATGTCCCAATATAATATTTACTTTGTTAACCTTACTCTCAATTAATGGTATAGTTGCTTGCTTAATTTGCTATTAGTTATTATCATTTTATTGTGTTTTAGTTGGCATTGTTTGTTTCATGCTGTTTTTGCTTGTATTTTTTAACTTTTTAACTTACTGGGGCCTCATGATGGGGCATATATTCTAAGCCTTGAAACCGGTAGCCCAAAATTTAGTAGCATAAAATAATAAAAACTACTTAAGATTATGAGTATTGACTCATTTCTCATATAAATTTTTTTTATTTAAAATCCTTTATGAAAGGTATATAATAAAACACCCAAACGGGCAATATCACAATTAAAAAACGTTTTCGGAATTTATATTCGATCATCAGTGTAACTAAGTGTACATGTTTTGAGCCACTAAAATATTTGGGTAAAAACCCGTTAAATGTTGTTAAATTGAATTTAAGTTACATTATATGTTCTTATAAGTCGAGATGTTAAAGTTACCAGTGGAATTGGTAACATGGCAGCGTACTCTACATGAGGTTGCTTGGTCATGAGACAAAGTGTCTACCAGGACTTGTTGATAGCAGCATAGGGAGGCCTATGCCCAGCGTGATAAATAAAGGCTGGATAATAATAGTGATGATAGTTGTTCTATTCCCAAACCAGGGAAAAACCTTAAATTAGCTAAGTTTACCGACCTATATCATTATTATCAAGTATATTGAAGACTATCGAACTTATGATAAAGATTAGGTTAGATTGGTGGCTAAGGACTCAAAATCTTTTACCCGCTAAATAACATGGCTTTAAGAAAGATTATAAAACTTCAATTTCCATCAGTCTTGCTGTAGATATTTAAAACAGTTATGTACATGCTTTATTTTTAGACATCGAAGGTGCTTCCGACTCGGTCTGTCTTACAATTAATTCTTCAACAAAAATAATTAAGTTTTTTCATATTCTAGCAAAGTTTGCTTTTAATATTGTAAAACTCATAAAAATCATACTCTTATATTATTTTCTATTAGCTTTTAATTTTATACTTTTTATTTTATATTTTTATTTTATAATATTTTTTACCAGACTTTCCTAATGCTAATTCAATCAACTTAGATGGGCACCAATTTGGCTTTAAAAATAAAATTGAATATCTGGGAATAATACTGTACCAGAAATTAACCTATAAGCTAGATATTGATTATATGTTGAACAGGTATAATAAAGGATTAAACTTTCTTAAATGAATTAATAAAACTTGGTGGGGATCGGATATTGAACTAAGTTTATTATTTTATAAACTTGCATACAATTTATCTTGGATTACGAAAGTGTTTTGTATTTGTATTTTGTATATATTTTGTTTTTATTAACAAGTAATGCACTACTAAACAAAATCAACATATTACAAAACAAGAGATCTACTCCAGTACAAGCTTTATATTTGGAAGCCTTGAAACCTCCTTTAAATCTTAGACGAAGTTTTTTGTCCAAAAAATATTTAATGGTAGTAAACCTAAACCCATCTCGATACGGCAAGATAGTGACTTTAAATTGCCATAATCTGACCTAAATTTGGACCAAAAAAGAAATCTCCCTTACTCTGCGGATCTTATAATCAAATTATAGTAGAAAAACTAAAATAAAATATCGAAGAATAAAACTTGTGTTTAGGTGGTATATTTAACTAAAAAAAAATAAAATAATAAATCAAAGTGGATTATAATAAAGTTCAGAGCACTTTCGGACTAATTAGTTCCTCTTCAGTGAAATTTTGGAGAACCTGTGTAACCAACTGCAGAACCAAACAGTGGTTCACATTGAAGAAAACGTGCTTTTATTTTTTATTTTTATGGCTTCGGCAGTTTGCCATACAGCCAGTTACATGATCTTTTAATCTCATTAGGTACAGTAAAAAGTTTTTTAATTATTTGCAATCGAATAGACTAAAATAGATAAATTTACAACATTTAACAAAAAGAAGAGAAAAAATATAAATAATACATACACATATATATCCATAAACATATACAATTAACATGGGTCACTCGTTTCACGTCCAGGGGACCATCAGGACATTATAATATATAACATACACAGGAGAACTAGGCCACAGTAAATAGGATTAAACATATAAAGGAGAGAAAACAAAGGTAAAAAGTATAAAACCAATTTTTTTTTTAACTAAAGAAAAATATTACATATGGTCAAAAAATCGATTATGCAATCGTAAATCAATCTATTTTGAGTCGCTAGGGCAGATAAAACGTTAAACGGAGATTTACCGGTAATACGAACTATATTATTATATAATAAGGTGGATTCCAAATTATATTTGGCACAACCAAAAATTACATGATCTAGGTCACCTTCTACTCCACATTCCAAACAGTTTTTACTCTCGATCACATGAATCCTTGCAAGATGAGCAGGAAAACAAGCATGTCCAAATTTAAGCCTAGATATGGTTGTTATATAACGCCTAGGGACATTATAAGTTCTGTGCCAATGTGCAACAGGGACAGTTGTATGTAAAGAAGTGTATCTATTTGGGTTGGTAAAACAAAACTCAGACCATAGGTCACTCCATTTATATTTTAAAACTGCCTTGCGTGAAGCAACCAAATCAGAAATATTGGGTAGAAATTCTGTGGTATCCACTGAATAAATACTTAATTTGGCTAGTTGGTCCACATGTTCATTATGTTTAATTCCACTGTGTGCTTTGGCCCATATAAATATCACATTTTTTTTATTTTCCTTAAAGTGTTTAACTAATTTTTTAATTAATATTATGTAGGGATTGGAGTATGAGGTTGGAACAAAAGGTTGGTTAATGGCTGTGAGAACTGACATGGAATCTGAAACAATAATAACGGAGGAATCTCTGTTAGAAACAAAAAGTAGGGCTTGATATATGGCAATTGCTTCCGCACTAAATATGGAAATATTTGCTTTTAATTTGAATATTTTTTCTACCTTCTCCATGGGGATGTAAAAGGCACATCCTGTACCGTCTTCTGATTTGGAGGCATCCGTGTAGATAGTACTGTAGTAATCCCAATTGGATAAGATGCTTGTTATAATGTTGTTATTTGCTCTTCCAGTGTTAACATAATTTGGTTTAATAAATTTAACGCTATAAAAAAGAGCTTCAAAATCATTTATATCTGTGTGTGATTTTAAATTAATAGCTTCATCAGCACAAACTGTGTTTTCTCTAAGAGCTTCACATAGGGTTGGAGAATTTTTCTTAATCCAATATTTATTCGTTAAATCATAATTGTTTAAATTTGTTAATTCGGTATAAAGGAAAGTGTTCTGGTGTTTAATTTTCAGTAAAAATTTTTCGGCCAAGAAATGTCTTCTAAGAGAAATTGGAGGCTCACGTGCTTCAACATAAAGGGGCTCAATAGGAGTTGTCTTCATGGCACCAATACAGATACGCAAACACTGGTTTATAAATATGTTTAATTTGTTTAGTAAGTTCTTGCTGGCAGATCCATATAACCAACATCCATAATCTATGATAGAGCGAATGTAAGTTCTATAAAAAAGTAAGGAAGTCTGAACATCTGTTCCCCACCAAGTTTTAGTTGTCATTTTCAGAAAGTTTAGGCCTTTTTCACATCTATTTAACATATATTTTATGTGAAATTTCCATGTGAGCTTGTGATCCAGTATAATGCCCAAATATTTAATTACCTTTTTAAAAGGAATTTCTCGCTGTTTTACTATAAATGTTTCGATATTGGGAATATTATGTCTACTGAAAATGGTCACTGCTGATTTTGTGGACGACAGCTGAAGGTGATTTTCTTCCAACCATATTTCTACAACGTTGTAGGTATCCATTAAAAATCCAAAAGCTTCATCTCTCTTCTTTGTTTCACAGTAAATGCAGAAGTCATCTGCATATTGGATGATCTTAAAAGGATATTTTTCCAACTTTAATTTATGTAGGTCAGCTGTGTATAAATTGAAAAGAAAAGGACTTAAGACAGCTCCTTGTGGAATTCCTGTGAAAACATATCTTGGGCCTAATAGATGGTTGTTAAAATCCCTGACATAAACATGTCTTTCTGAATATAATCCGATAATAGCATACACTATTGCCTTAGGAATGTTAAAATCAATAATCATTTTTTTACTCAAAATATTTAAGTTTAAGGTGTCATATGCTTTCTCAATATCAATAAAAATTGTTGGAAGAAAGTTATTTCTAGAGAAATTATTTTGAATATTTGTTACTAAGGATGTAAGTGCATCTAGCGTACCCACTCCTCTTTTGTATGCAAATTGACAGGGCGTAAGCAGGTCTTTTTTATGTAGCCACCATTCCAGCCTATGTTTTATCATACGTTCGAAAGTTTTTTGCACACATGATAGCAGAGAAATTGGTCTATAAGAATGGGCCAAGTTAGGGTCTATACCTTGTTTAGGAATCGGTGTGATTATAATTTTCCTAAAATCTTCAATGCACTCACCTGCAAACATCTCATCAAAAATTTGTAGAAGAAAACTTTTTGCTATAATTGGTAGGTTCTCTAACATCGGATACTTTACTTGATCAAAACCCGGGGCAGTACTTTTTTTATTTCTTAAAGCATAATTTAGTTCATTAATGTGAAAATTATTTGCCAAAAAATGTTTTTTATCTAAGATCGTATGTTCGATATTTACAGTGAAAGGAACAGTCTGGGGAGCTACATGATTAAAAAACTCATCTATTAAATCATCATTATGTGGCTTACCAATGTTTATTGTTTTACGATTCATTTTTTTTTGCTTGTTTCCATATCATGCTATTGGAGTATTTTTGTTGAGATTGGAACACCATTCAATCCAACTTTTTTTAGCTTTTCCTTTTAATGTTCGTTTAGTAAGTGCCATGCATTTTTGGTATGCAAGAAAATTATCTTTTGTGGGGTTTTCTTTGTATACTTGCAGTACATGTTTCCTTTCAGAAATTATGTTGTCACATTCTGCATCCCACCAAGGTGAAGGTGTTCGATTTTTGCACTTAAACGGTCTGTATTCTTTTAAAGTTCTTTGTACCGCATTATTTATACAATTGATTAAGAATGCATATTTTTTTTTGGTGGTTGGATATTCTGCATCAGTAAAGTTATAAAAGTAGTCTTCCACAAACTCTTTATATTGTTTATATAATATCATAGAATCATTGCATCCTGGCCGGGTAATACACGTGGGTTCGCCAGTATTCATAACTACAAAATCACAATTATTGCTTGCTTCAATGAGTTGTTTACCAATAGAATCGTTTTTATGGGATCCCCAAGTAGCATGATGCGCGTTAAAATCCCCACCAATAATACATGGGAGTTGAAAACTGCGAAAAAATATTTACCCAATCAGTTGTGTTGGTTTTAATATCCGGTGACCTATAAACGGAAATTATACTTAAAGTTTTATTGTTGAATTTGATATTAATACCACAAACAAGAAGATCGACATTAAAATTGGAAACTATGCTTAATTCTAGGTGTGAAATCGACTTTTTGACCAAAATGCAAATTCCTGAAAAACCATCTTGTCTATCTTTACGAATTACATTATAACCTACGAAACTATATACTTTTTTGGGTTTAAACCATGTTTTACTTATTATTGCTACATCAATATTATTATTTACAAGATAATGCATTAGACTATTTTTATTCGAAACAGCAGAACGTGCATTCCACTGACAAATATTTAATGTCTTTGGTAATGGAGTGTCCGAGGAGGAGGTTGTCAATCCTCTACCGGACGCGTCCCCAGGTGGCGGATAGGGGAATGCCTCCCAGATATGGGTGGTATCGGGGAAATGAAATACCCGACGCGGACCAAAACTGACAACAGTAGCGTCTGACCCAGAGTGGGCGGCTGCAAACAGCGTCTGACCCAGAGTGGGCGGCTGAACAATAGGTCCTCCAAAAGGGGGTTGTGGCGTTAGGCGTTAGCAACCTAACACACTTAAAAAAATCCAAGGGCTAACGAACAATTGGCAGAAATAAAAAATTTTAAAATTATTCCCCGGGTGGCAATCCACACCTCCGAAGGAGGGAGCCCCATCGGATACGGGGGGGGGCACTTCTGCTTTGAGTTCAACAAACCCGGCTTCGAAACTCAACCGAAGACAAAGACAGAGAAAACCATGAATCGGCACATGGAATGTGCAGGGCTGGAGAACAAAAGCCAGTGAAGTAACATCAGAATTCGAAAAGATGAATCTCACTCTGAGATAGCGCGTGGAAACAAAAAAGAAAGGAAACGGCACGGAAAGAATAGGGGAACTAATCCATTGTTGGAGCGGAGTAGAAAAGAAAGACCGCGCAAAAGCTGGAGTTGGAATTCTACTAAAGAAGAAATGGGAAAAATCTATAGACGATTGGGAACCCATAAACGAGAGAATTGCCAAACTGAAAATCAAGATGTATGGCAGAGAAATTATAATACTAGCAACATACGGTCCAACGGAAGACAGTCCAGCCAATGTGAAAGAACGATTTATCGAACAACTTCAAGAACAAATGGATAAGAGAAAACCTAAACAAGAAATAATAATAGTGGGGGATCTAAATGGAAGAGTCGGAAGAAAAGACAATGACAGAACAGTTGGTCCATTTGGAGAAGACACAATTAACGACAACGGAGAAAGATTGGTAGAACTATGTGAAGTAAATGATTTGAAAATTATGAACGGATTTTACAAACACAAAAATATACATAAGTACACATGGACTCAAGAGACAAGAAAACTAAGATCCATTATTGACTACATTATCATGAACCACAAAAGCTCCATCAAAGTGAAAGACATCAGAGTGAAAAGAGGGGCAGAGTGTGGAACAGATCACAAACTTGTGGTGGCATGGATGGAATTCCCCTATATCTGGACAAAACAAAAACATACATCGATTGTTACAACGGGAACGACAATAAACGAAAAGAGGCTCAAATTACATTTATTGCAGGAAGAATCAATAAAAGATTTATACAAAAGAAGACTAGACCAAAAACTAGAAGAATACAGATATGGACTCTTGGAGAAGACGACCAAAGGAACACCCATCAGAATATCAAATTAAGGGAAGACACACTGAAATGCATAAAAGAAAAGAAAAAACTACACATAAAATACCTAAACACCAAAAAAGAGGAAGACTTAGACCTATATAGAGCGAAAAACAGAGAGGTAAAGAAAAGAGTAACAAATGAAAAGAACGAACGATGGGAACAAGCATGCACAGAGATAGAACGACATATCGGAGGAACGAGAAATTCAGAATCATGGCGAATATTAAAAGCACTTCAACGAAATAAGACAGAGAAAACCCAGATCGGCAAAATTAGTGAAAACGAGTGGCAAGAATACTACGTAGAACTACTTACAGAAAACCGTCCGCAATTTCAGGAAGAGAATATAGAACATGCAGGAAATGGGGCATACGACCAGATAGAAATAAGCCTGGCAGAAGTTAAGAGAGCAATCAAGACATTGAAGAACAAAAAAGCCAAAGGACCCGGAGGAATACCAAACAAACTAATTAAAAACGGAACGGAAAAGTTATTCCGCATGCTACATAGAATGTTCGAAAGAGGACTAAATGGAGAAGAAATACCTGCGGAATGGACACAAGCATACATCACATCCATACATAAGAAAGGAAACAGGAAAAAATGTGAAAACTATAGAGGAATTAGTATAATATCGTCGGTAGGTCGACTTTACGGGAAAATTATTAAAGAAAAACTAGAAACTGAAATAATAGGAAAAATTGGAGAAGACCAAGCAGGGTTCACAGTAGGAAAATCATGCCTAGATCATACGTACACATTAGAACAACTGATAGAGAAGAAAATGGCAAAAGGTAGACCGGTCCATCTGGCCTTTGTTGATCTAAAGAAAGCATATGACTCAATACCTAGAGTCAAATTATGGGAAGCAATGAATGATCTCGGAATCCGACAAACACTAATAAAAGCAGTTAAAGCACTATACAAAGAAAACAAAGTAGCTATTAAATGTGGAAATAAAGCCTACAATCCATTTAAGACGACAAAAGGACTTCTACAAGGCTGTGCTACGTCCCCTACTCTGTTTAAAATATTCTTGGAAAAGACACTCAAACCATGGAGGAGAAAGTGCGAAGGAATGGGCATACCAGTAAGAGACGAATACCTATACACCTTAAGTTTTGCCGACGATCAAGTAGTCATCGCACAAGATGAAGAAGATCTCAGCTTTATGCTCAGAAAACTAGAAGAAGAATATAAAAACAACGGAATGGAAATAAACTTAGAGAAAACCGAATACCTAACAACAGAAAACAAGGATATGAGAAACCTAGAGATAGACGAGGGAAGACAAATAAATGGAACAGATAAATTCAAGTATTTAGGAACCATAATATCGAACCAGGGAACAACAGAAGAAGATATAAACAACAGACTGAGACAAACAAGAAACTGTATAAGACAACTAAACTCAGTGTTGTGGGATAAGAACATTACGATAAAGACAAAAAAGAGAATATATAAGACCCCGAAGGTCATTCAGAGATGAAATCGACGAGGCTATGGAGAAAAGAACCCTGCGAGATGGAGACTGGAATGACAGGGAAAATTGGAGAAAACGGTTGAGTGAAGGAAGACAGTGAAAACTATGGAAATCCTTAGTAGTAGTAGTAGTAGGTAATGGAGTGAAGGTTACTTTTTACATGTGTCCTCCAACACTTTATTTATTCCTGTTTGAATTAAATCATTATTCAAATTTTTGATATCTTCAATGGTATGAATACCTTTTAAAAATTCAACTATAAAATCTGCAATTGACTTTACAATGTTTTTGTTATTTAAATTTTGATAATTTCGTGGATTATTATTTCGAGGCAGTGGTTGATTAGAGCCAAACTGAAACGGAAACATCGGTTGTGGAGGAGGAGTGTCATTAGAAATTCGACGTTTTTTATTGCTATGGCCGGTAGGACTTCGTGTAGACTCTGAGATAGCGCGTTAATTGCTATTATTCTTAAAATTTAAGTGTAAAAGGGAGTTAGAATTTCCAGACTTAGATTCAATCGCTGGTAAAGGCGGAAAATTGGAGTTGGATAAAATAGAAAAACTATTGTTTACAGATATACCAGAATAAGACATTTCACAATATTCTTTTGCCTCAATAAAGGAAATATTTTGTTCAACCATAAAAGAAAACGTGCTTAAAAGTATTAAATTATATAAAAAAATTCTTAAAAGTATTAAATTATACAGCAATATGCCGATGTAATTGGATCACTAACCGGGAATCATAAGGGTCTACTCGAAGTAAAATTTCTACATCCTAACTTTCGTACGGGATATTGCCAAATTAATTTAATACGCTAATACATATTCTCCACATTGCTTTATGACATTGCTATATGTAATGAAAAAATTGGAGGCCTTTAATATGTGGATTCACCGATAAATATTGCAGATAAGTTCTGATGGATCGAATAAAAAATGAAATCGTTTTACACCGAATGAAAAAGGGCACAAAAATAACAAAAACAATAAAAATTCGAAAGTTACAATATTTTGGCCATGTTATAAGACATCCAGAGAGGTATAACCTTCTACATCTCATATTATGGGCAATATCGACGTAAGTGATATCAAGAGACATCCATTAATCTATTTCGAGTTGCCGTAAACAGAGTTGTTATTGCCAATATGATCACTAACGTTCGATAATCGGACAGGGTGCTGAAAGAAGAATAAGTTGTGTACTTTATGTATTTACCTAAGGCAGAACCAACAAATTAATTTATAATAGAAATATTAAAATTATCCTAAAATAAATTTTATTTTATTTTGGGTCATAAAATGCCGAGAGCTTGGTAAAAATTCTGCAAAAAAAGCTAAAGCGACTCTATTAAAAGTGTGTCATAATTTTCTTGACAATACAAAAGCTGATAACTACCGAGACATCATTTTAGAACTTCTTTTTGTTTATGTAGCTCTAGGATGCAAGATTTCGCTCAAAAATAATTTTTTATGTTCGCACTTAAGTAAGAGATAAGCATGGTTTTATATTGCATGTTTGACCAGAATATATTGCACATTGGAAAGGCTACAATGGGAAATAATCAGCAACAATGCTGTTGACTTAACTTAATCACATAACTGATTTTATTATCATCTTAATGAAATAAATTTAGTGAAGATTTCATGAACTGTACCTAAAAATAAAATTTTTTTCTGTAAAATTTACAAAACACAATACTTGGTAACTTTTTTATAGTTGTCGTTACTCTAATGATATCATTTTTTAATTAAAAAAACATTTTATTATTTAAGTGTATTTGCTATATTTGTTTCTATGGTAAATTTCTCGTTTTATCATCATCAGTTGTTTTGCATGTACTGCTGAACATGAGTCTCCCGTAAATAATTTCATTCCATCCGATCTTCAGCAGTCTAAATCCAGGATGCGCTTGACGTCTGACCACCTTGTTGGGGGACGTCCTCGATTACGATATTTTACGCAATTCCGCGTTTAGAGCACCAAAAATACCGTTTTGATGCATGAAAACAAAAAGGATTTTTTTTGTTGCAGACCAGTGATGCTACCCTTGTTCTAACCGTCTTATCTATGGTCTTATACTTTGGTTTTAGTTGCTACCACCTCTAAACCATCCCTAATATGTACATTTTGGTCCTTAGCTGTCCAAGATTTGTTTCCATAGAGCATTTCTGGTCTGCATCATCATCAGCTTTTACAGGCCTGTTTTATTACTTGACTCTACCTTTTCGTGGGTCTTCCAAAATGTTCTTTTACTTTTCAGTTTTTAGTTATACACTAATTACGGAAACCGGTCATGATTCATTATGTTCAGGTAGTCTTTATAGTTGTCTCGATATTGTTCGATTTTGTTATCAAGGGCAAACATATTCAACTCCTTTCTAAATGACCTCGTATATCCTTTAACACTTCTCAAAAGCCTTGTCTCGGCAGCCCGGATGTTTTTTTTTTTATAAGAGTCCACGTTTCGCTGACATATAGAATAATTGAAATTGTAATCTTTTAGAAAATTTCATCTTTGTATCTACTACCGAGTTTTTCGCTGACAAGATTGGTGAGGACATTGGTAAGGACATTTATCGATCCACAACCATAGAACGTGTCATGTGGTATACGCATAACTCCAAACCGACCTATGGTAGGTCCGATAATAGTGTAATATAATTTTCCTTTTAGTTTCGTTTAAATGTTTTAGATACACAACACAACACTCGCCCTTTTAAATTTTAGGCATACCATACTGTGTTTCGATATATATATATATATATATATATATATATATATATATATATATATATATATATATATATATATATATATATATTTTCTCATAACCGTCCTAAAATCTTATCGCAATTATTTCATTTGTCACTTTTCACAGTTATTTCATAATCCGTTTTTTTTTCAATCATCTTTTAACCAACATTCTAAATACTGTTTTTATCCTACTTAGTTTAAGACAATTTTCTTCAAAAGTTTGTGTTCGCAGCTCCAGTTTTTATTATAAATACCTTTTAGTATTTTCTACTAATATTACGTCAATACCAAACATTGATCATTAAAAAGTGTTACCTTTTATGCTATTTTATACCTATTACATGCTATCTTAATATTTATTGTTACTACTTCATCATATCTCTATCATCACAAAACTTCTCAAGAAACACTATGATATACATACGTTCTTAAGATTACTGTTAATCACGTTGGTCTAACTTACATAAATTCAAGTTGATTTTCAAATAATTTGGTTTCAAGGTGTAACTACTCTGAGATAGCGCGTCATAGGTTGTGAATTGCTGAACATCTTTGTTTTTGTAAACATATACTACACTGCTCCGCCATTCGTCTGAGATTTGTCCCACTTCCACAATAATATTAAACAATATTTTCTGTTTTATAAAGATGACCTCGCTTCTCCAAGGATATTATCTGGTTTAACTGTTTTTACCTTCCTTTATCTTTTTAAGTGCTTGAACAATTTCCTCGTTTGTTATTTTGGTGACCAGTTCTGTTACTGCATTAAGAATTTTAAGTGCAATATCTCTTAAGGTTATGTATGCTAAAAATTAAAAAAAAAATACAAGTTTTAGTAAAAGATAATACATAACCAACACAATGATGAGGACGTAGAAACGTTTTATATCAATACAGACCCTGGTCACTTGCTAATATTTTTTAAATGGCTTTAGATTGCTTGATCCATTTAGTCACGATAGATAATACTGTTTGCTAGAATATTATTTACATATACATATATACTTATACATATATATATATATATATATATATATATATATATATATATATATATATATATATATATATATATATATGTTAACAAATAAAATACAAAGAAAAATATAAGAAAAGAAATGGAAACATTAACTTTAAAAGAAGCTAAGGTTCCTTTTCATACTCAGGTGCCTTTCATATCTACTTTTTACTATAATACAAAACGAGCAACTATAAGGAAGATAAAATTATATAAGGATAAGCATGAGAAAAAACACTGTTAACTCTGCTCATGCAATTATTATTATCCCAGATTTAGCCATACGGCTCACACTCCCTCTAAGGGGAAAATTCACTCATCCCAGATACCTACGGTATCAAAAGGATTGAGCTCTGGTGGGACTTTTTCCATGTTATCGAGTCCTAGGTGACTTGGTACATTGGTGTATCTCCCAAAAATTTCCGCACGCATCTAGACGTCTAAAGTAGCACAGCTTTCTGCATGATCTTATATAGGTGTTCATTTAGACCCAGCTTTTTTATGTTTTTAGGAGGTTCTTCGGGATGACTTCAGTGGTAGAAAGAATAATAGGTATCGTCTTCTTATTTCTATTTACAGATCTCTGTACTTGGCGATCTTTTCGTTGTACTTAACACGCAGATTATTGTTGTTAGGTATCGCCACATTAATTAGTGTTGTTTGTCTTGTTAGTTTATTACCTAGCACGAGATCTGGTCTATTATGTGCTACAGTTTGGTCTGTGAGCACAGTGCGATCCCAGTATAGCTTGCAGTTTTCATTCTCAAGCAAACTCTCAGGAACGTACTCTGAGATAGCGCGTTGGTTTGTTTGTAGAAGTCCCAGTTTATAAGCTATCTCTTGATGGGGAATCTTCCCTACTGAGTCATGCCGTTCCTTATATTCAGTTGCAGCAAATGCCTGGCAGCCCCCGGTAAGGTGTTGGATAGTTTCTTGGGCTTGACATCTATATCGGTATTTGTCGTTTTGGACCTGAGGGTCTTTGACGATATATTTCAGGTAATTTTTGGTGGGTATAACCTGATCCTGACTGTCTTGATAGTCTTGACTGACTTCATTCGGATGTAGCCCGTGCAAAGGTTTACCCAACCAGATGCGCATTTTTTCGTTCTTAGTAAGATGGTTTATGCGCATTTCTTGTTCCCTCAGTTTGATCGTTGTTGTGTCATCTACTGCACAAATCGCGCGATGAAGAGTAGATGTCTCCGCCTGCATCTGAAAATAAGTTTGTTAATTAGTAATCTGTTTTTCTAATTGCTAGTTTATATCAATAAGTCCTCGTTCTCCTAAATACCGCGGTAATGTCGTTCTTTTTACTGCACTTCGAGGATGGTGTTTTTGTGCTTTTGTGAGGTGTGTTCGTACTTTTCGCTGAAAAGTTTCTATATCCGTTTTAGTCCACTTAATGATCCCAAATGAGTAGCTAAGTGCGGAAAATGCGTAGGTGTTTATTGCCTTAAACAAATTTTTACTATTAAGATGTGAGCGGAGTAGCTGTTTTACTCTTCGTATGAACTCTGATGTTAATTCGATTTTCATTTGTTTATGGTCAATTTTCCGCGCTTGCTTTACTTCTAGATATTTATACATGTGATTTTCGCCCATAGCTTCGATGTTTTGGCCAATTTGCATATCGAATCCTCCGGGCTGAACCTTTCCCTTGACTATATTTAGTACACGACATTTGTCTAACCCAAAGTACATGACAAATAGAGGTAATATGGTCGGACCAAGTTAGGCTGCTGTTTACGATAACACCAAGGTCGTTATACGAAAACACAGAATCTAATGGCTGCCCGTTAACAAAGTACGGTACAAGTGGGTTATTTTTACCAATTCGAAACACTACATATTTTTCCGCATTTAAGGGTAGTAACCACTGGGAACACCAAGGTAAAATAGAGTCCAAGTCCATTTGGAGGGTTAGCTGATTTGTGATTGGATTCGCATATATTTTTGTGTCATCAGTGTAGAAGGATATTTTACTTGAGACGTAATAAGAAACATCGCTGGTATAAACCGTAAAAAAGCAGAGGTCCAAGGACAGAACCCTGAGGTACTCCACTTTCCACTAACCTGTCCTGTGAGAAAGATTCGCCAACTCTAACTTTGTAATATCGATCTGTCAGGAAATCATCTATCCAACGAAGTAAAGTACCGCGAACTCCGAAATGTTGTAGCTTATGTAGAAGTCTGCGCTTAGGTACACGGTCAAAAACTTTGGAGAAATCTAGATAAACAACGTCGACTGGCTGCGAACTGTTAGGGGATGACGTCCAGTCGTTAACACAATGTAGGAGATTGGTTAGCGTAGAGCGACCAGAGACAAATCCATGTAGTTGTGTTGAAATAACATGTTCCTGGAGGAGGAATTTGGTCATCTCCTCAGAAATAATGGCTTCCATAACTTTGTTAACTACTGGCAGCAAGCTAATCGGACGATAATTGTTGGGGTCGAGTTTGTTACCTTTTTAAAAAATCGGGGTGACGGAAGCTAATTTCCAACTAGGGGGTAAGGAGTTCTGGATGAAAGAAGTTTGCATAATTAATGTTAAGGGTATTGCAAGCGTGTCTGCGCACCTTTTTAACAGTTTTGATGTTAAACCATCATGTTAAACCAATACAAATTAAATTTTTCTCTTGTTTCTTTTTAAAAATTCTGAAATAATTTGTATTCAAGAACGCCTTCCACTTGCTAATATTATGTTAGGATTTTAATGCCAAAATAGAATTTAAAGAAAATATATCAGAAATGACACTAAACAATTAAGAAGTCAAGAAAGAAATGATAGAGGCAGACAGCTAGTAAATATCTGTTAAAAAAATAATCTGTAGCTAATAAGTAGCTACGTAAAAAAGAAAAATCACACAAAAAATATATGGTAAAGTCAAGGCCAGGAACAAAAAATGAAATCAATTTTGTTATTGCATCATTTTTGTTTCACCCCATATATCATAAAACACCGAAAAATATTCTTAATCTTTTTGCATCTCTGTGATGGATAATCTAAACACATTTTGGAGTCCGTATAAAATAAACAATTTGCTCTTTCGATTGTTGTTGGTTTCGCCTAAATTTTTACGCAGAAAACGCAGATTTTTGAGGAGGATGTCACTTCGCGATGGTGCGCCGTAAAAGACGGACGCTTTCATTGTGGAGGTCCAAATTTGGTCATCAGGACTTCGATGTTGGTAGCCGTATAAGGGAGAAATGGCAGCGACTAAGTACTAAAGTTCATTTTCGTGAAGTTTTGAAAAACCGGCAAAGTTTTCGCCTTCCATGAATTTTGGTAAGAAGAAAGTCATTTGAGCTCAAAATTGTATGTAAGCTCAAAATTGTTGTAAGCTGTATCCTGTAACAAGCGATTTGATAACAGCGTCTGAGGGCTAAGTAATTCGACATGGTTTTAAGTGGAAAATAAGCAGCCGAGCTTGAAGGATTACATATTGTTATCATCCAGGATAACCTTAAGTTTAGCTTTGTTAGGTCGGATCTAGATTGTTTTAAAGTTAGTAGGACAGTGTTTTTGTATTCAAATCTAAGGTAACAAACTTTTTTATTAATGTAGAAATAAATAAACAAACACGAGTAGCCGTTCGCAAACGTTTCAATTTTTTGCTTACCCTATCTCCAAGTCCAGTAATTGTTCAGTCCTCCATTTTAGCTCCCTGTAACCAAAATTATATTGTTACATTATGACTAACACAACAGAAATATTTAAAGACATAATGCATTAAACCTACGTTTTAAAGATATCTATTTACTATGGAACGGTTCCAAAGAATTTAACGAAAGGGAGAGAGAGAGAGAGAAAATTTTTTTGTTATGATTGGCATTGTTGTCTTTTTAAAGACAAATCACATGCTATAATTTTTCTGACGAGCTCTAAGTTAAAAATAATTTTGTTAAGTCGTCTCAGAAAAGCAACTCAAAATATAAATATAAAAATACAGATAAAATTTAATTATTACAAGAGTTTTTTGTATTGCCAAGTGAAAAGATAATTTTTTTAATTTGTATTTTGAATACCATTTCCAAAGCGGGAATCGAAACGTCAAAATAAACGTATTTTCTACTGAAATTGTAGTTAATTTCCATTAATAAAGATATTAAATAGTGGTAAAATGCCATACAAAAAATAGCTACAAAACAGTATTTATTTTCATTATTAAAATTTTTGTAAATTCTTGTAATAATCTTTTATTTTTGGCATGCTAATTCTAAATAAAAAAAAATCAAATAAACATAATAAAAAATATATAGGCAACTTTATAAAATTTTTCACAGTAACTGAAACGAAAATAATATATCTCATTTATTATTATTCCCAAAACTATGATTTTGTTAAGATTACATGAAATAAGTAGAGTCTGATAATAATATTTACATCTTTTGGATTTTCTAGTAAACTTTTTCAACTCTGAGATAGCGCGTAACTTTTTCAATTGAACATAAACACTTAAATGTACCGGAATGCATATCCTTTTATTTATATCTGCTACGTTTTAGGTCCTTTCCGGTATACGTTTCTTAAAGGGTAGCTTAAAGGTAGCGCGTGAAAAGTTCAACGTAAAAAAAACTAATATTAATAATTTCGCTAAAATGAATTATTTAATTACATCACAAACTAAGAAATAATCAGAAAGCTAAGCCACAAATTCTATCTTTAATATTTTTAACACAAGGTCACTTAACCGTCCGGCCATGTTGTTTATTGAATAGGTCAGATCTTAAAGTGTCATCTCTATTACAAAGATTGGAAAATCATTATAGCTACTCTAACTTTCGGAGCAACTGCTCTCTAAAGAGTTGTTTCATAATGTTTTGGGGATCTGGCCTAGTTTAGAGCAATGAAAGAGGGGATTATTTTGTAAATATAAACACCAATTACCTGCAGAAGATTTTATACCTGAATGTCACCTATTAATATAAAAGAACATATACACAAAAACCCAGATCTACTATATATATATATAAGAGTAAGAAAAAGAAGTACTTGTGATTCGTTTGGAAAAAATATATTATAAATATGTTTTGGATGGGCTGGAATAATAAAAGGGGGCTATTATGTAACTATTTTTTATCTCGAGATTTCAATTGTGTTTTACAATTATTTTCAAGAGCTGCTAACAAATACAAAATATCTTATAAAGTGGAACTAGCAAAAAAAAAAATATTTACTCATCAAATAAAATTAGTTTGGTTAATAACTTATACTGCTAAACATATTTTAAAAATATCAAAATTAAGTTTTAATCTCAGAGCTATTTTTTATCGTTAAATTTTCTACGTGGCTTAAAAGTAATATCTATACTATTGTCTTTGAGGAAGAAATGGGAGAGTGGGAAAATCAATAAATGTGTGATAATAAATTATCAAACGATTTTTAAAAATTACTTTCAATTTATTAAAACAAATAAATTTATAATTAAACCAAACATATAATCTATGTTCATACACAAATTATCAATACTTATTATGACTTGTACTCCAAAAGAGCATATCTTAATTAAATTTTTTGTTTATTATGAAGGCGAATAGCTGAACAAAATGTTGAAAGAATCAAATTAGTTATGATATCGTTACGAGTATGGTTGAAAGTCCTTTTTTATTGTATATCAGACTGACCTTTCACTTACACAATTTTTCTATTGGCTCCTTTTCTCTTCCCGACTGTGTTCTGACCATCTACTGCTCGTATTCTTGGATGCTTCACATACCCCCTGTTCTCCTCAGCTAGTGAAAGTCCTCTCAAACTCTCACTAACTCCGCTTCAGTTTCTTCAAAACACGTCCTGGATAAACTCCTATGCCACAGGAACACACGAAATGGAATAATCGAAAGGATTTTCACTAAACCGATTAGATCTACATATATTCTTCACCTGTTTTCCTTAGTACAGGATGTAAATTCTGCTTTGAACTGCTACACTACTCCTTTGGCTTGTTCCACAGACACATCAAACACTACACACACAATTTTTATTTACGAGCAACTCTGCTCACTTTAACTGCAGGCTATCGGAGCAACAAAACAACCAGCTTCTTCAAGAACTTCAGAAATACAGTAAAATCCCTCTCCGTCATCTCATTCTTAATCTACCAATCAGATTCCCAGTATCCCCTACACCTCCACAAACTTAAATTCTAACCACATCACATTTCATACTTTCTCAGTAAATAAACTCCCAGTTGTCATGACCTTATATCATTTGGTACTTTCAATTTCATAAATAATTTATTTTATTCTTATTTATAAGTCTCAATATAACAATATAACTAAACAACAAGATAATTATCTACCCTCACTTTTTCCTAAAAGCTTTCTAGTCACTTTCAAAATTCTGTGTACTAAAGATTTCTATTTAGTATTCAAAGAATTCCTATACCTCCGCCTTTGACATAATTGTTTAATAAAAAGCGACTATTGCTGTAATATCGATAATCATCCTGCTTTATCATAGCTGACATATATATCATATATATATATATATATATATATAATATATATATATATATATATATATATATATATATATATATATATTGATACGATTGGGGTTTATAGAAAATAGTTTATAAGTTATATACTAGAGAATTTTAGATATAACAAGTATTTGGTTATTTTAAGAAGTTATTATACATAGAGAATTTTATAAAAATATATTTATGTGAGGGTATTTTTAAAAAATTAGCATATAATAATTGTAAAAAGTTGTATTTTAGTAGTTATGATTTGGTAGATATATTTAAGTGAGCCATGTGACTAGGCAACACACTATACATTCTCTCCAAGTGACATTTTAGGAATATAAGTGGGGTTATAGTTGTTCTTAAAATGTGTAGTTTATTAAATTAGAATGTTTATGGTACTAATTAAATTATATATTCTGATCTGAAAAGCCTAAATGTAAACAAAATTATCAATGGAACATTAACGAATTCTCCAGAGTGCAGAGTGTGACCATTGTTTACGGTCGAACATTCTGGAATAATGATTATGTCCGGTGGATGGAACAGATATTTTTTTCGAGAACATCCATATCGAAGAAATAGAACGGGATGGAAACATGATCTCTTACCAGATGATTCTGGAATATCCAAAAACATATAAATACCCGTGATTTGGATTCAGATGGCAGTTTTTAGTCAGAAGTCAGGCCAGTTTATTATGAAAGTTAGTAGAAGATAGACACAATTAGTTAGTGAAGTCAATTGTTCACAGTTTTAGTAAGTCAGTCAAGCAGTTTAGTAAGAAATATGAAAGTTAGTTGGAGATAGTCCCAATTGTTTAATATAGTGAGTTAAATGAAGATTAAAAATTATGCATATATTTAATGCACATTTATAATTATACACAAATAATTATTGAAGATCTATAAAAGTATATTAGAAGAATATTGGATGGACATTGGAAGGACTTAAAAATTTATATTATGATTGGAGATTAGTATAAATCAACTTATAATAATTGGATATTGGTATATTGAAAAGAAGAATAAATATAAATGGTGTTTGCTGGTTTGATTGGTGGTTTATAAAATGCTGGTGAATAAACAATATATCTTAAATTGGTAGAAGCTGATAATTGGAAAAAGTAATTTCACCAAAAACAAGGATAACCGAAGTACGAAGACATTCAGTGGTGATTAGAATCTATATAGTGGAAAACAGTTCATTTAGGCATTCAGTGAAAGAAAGGTACAAAATTTTGTTAATATAATTTAGTTAGTGTTATAACAATTTCAATTTTGAAGATAGTTTGTTTAAATTTACATTGTCTATAGAATTTAATTAGTTTTATAAGAACATCAATTTAAAGATAGTTTATTTTAAATTACATTGGCTAGGTTGACTATATATGTGTGTTTCATAATAGTTATAATAAAGATAATTTAAAAAAGTACTTACAAGCTAATTCTTTGAGAACCGCGATAAAAAACCCTATATATTATATTATTAACAAATACTCATTGCTCATCATTCAAACAAAAAAACACATCATAACAATATATATATATATATATATATATATATATATATATATATATATACTATATATATATATATACAGATTGAAACGAATTTAAAACGGAACATAACAATTTATTATATGTCTGTTTGAACTGCATTTGAAATAGTGGACCAATATAAAACTTGGACAAAAATAAATCCATACCCGGTGATAGACATTGTATAAAAGATCGTTCAACTATCTGTCTCCTTTAAAGGAAAGAGGAGCTTGCCTAATAGTCGGAGAGATAGAGCCGAAATTTTGAACTGATCAGTAATATGACATTTCTCTATTGGAATATATTCATTGTAACTGGATTAAGACTTCGCCTTACAGGCGGGACGCCCCCTCGTTGTACAGGGGGTGGCTATACAGGGATGAAGTTGTAATTTTTTTTCGGAAAAAATTAACGATCGATAATATGGCTGAAAATTTGCCCAGAGAAGATCTTGGTATAACTAGACGAAATCCCAAAGGGCGGACGCGCTGAGTGGATACATAAGGGGTGGCGGACAGGGATGAAATTGCAATTTTTTGGGGAAAAATTAACGATAAGTAATATGTCCGCTATTTTCATGGCTCATTATTTAGCACCTAACAAACTCTAAATCCAAAAGCAGCGGACAGCTGGGTTGGTACAGAGAGCCATAAAACGGGGTCAAATGTACCACTTGCCTGCGCATCTTTTAGGTCTCGGTAACAATTTTCAAACTGATTTTATTATGATATTTTCTATACCGATTGATTTGAAAATTTTGCTATGCCTCACTTCTGTTACTATTCTGAAAAGCGTAAAGTAGAGTTTTCCTCAAAATTTTCCAAAAAAATTTCCGTAAATGAAAATTTTCGTAATTTTTTGAGGTAAAATCTAATTTGTAGAATCCTTTCGATTTTCTGTCAGTTTATACCATGATATTTTTCCCAAAAATTTTCAAACGATTTTTCCGATAAGAAAAAAAATTTAGAAAAACTTTAAAAATTTCGTCATTTTTCTCACTCTCACTGATGTCATCACATTCATCATCTTCGTCACTTTCACTTTCAATAATATCACATTCATTATCTGCTTCATTTTCAATCACTACTTCTCGAATTGATTCTGGCATCTGAGGTCCACTAAACCATTTGAATTTATATGTTTCATCTTCAAACTCCCAACCATGTTCTTCAACAATCAATTCTGTTGGTACTTTTTTATGAGCATTTATCCAAATATTTGAAATATAATGGGGCTCGCAGTAGATGTTGGTGTAATTCATCTTGACATGGTGGTAAGCTTGAAGCATCGAAATTTTTGTTTTTTTTAAAAGGCTCGTTCATATCATGCAACTTATACTGCCGGTTAAATAGTGAAAATCTGACATCGTTTATTTTTCTTTTTGGAATTGTTCTCGTTAGTCCTGTTCCATATAAATGACATATGAAAGTTTCTAAGGTTTTAAAAACTTCATTACAATCGAAGTCAGTTTCACCAAGTTGGATAAAAGCATCTTGATACTTATTACATTTAGCGCATGCGTCTAGAATTACTGATCTAATGGAACGCGCATCATTATTATTTTAATATTTTAAAATTAATAATGATGCAAAATTAATGTCCAAACAGAATTTGTAAAATTATAATTAACTAATGAAAAAAAAATTCAATCAATTTGAAAGTTAAAAAAAATATTGAAAATATCAAAGTACAAAGTAAATTTCAAAACTTAAAAAATTGATAATTCCACTATTAAATTGATTTTTATTAATAATTATTTATAAAATGTTAAAGGGAATTCTACAAATTGAATTTTACCTATTGATAAATAGAAATAATATATTTTGTATTTGATTATTAATGTAATAATAAATAAAATTTTTCCTTATATCTGAACAACCATTATTTATGCATATAAATTTAAAAAACTTTTTTTTGTAATAAAAAATAAGTAAAATTACTATTTGTTATACCAAAAATATTTAATAGTTAACATTATAAAATTACTTTAATTTAATAAAATATCAAATATCAAACATTTATTCAATTAAAAAATTAATTCGTAAAATAATTATATTTTAAGAAAAATATGTGATTTCTAAAGTAAATCTAAATATAATAGTTTGAAAAAAAAAACATTATCATAATATCATTTTAAAACTACAAAATATTCTATAAAAGATTCAGACGATGACGTAGAGTTTTATCAAATGTTTTAGGAAAAGTTTTTCTAATTTTTTTTTCTTATCGGAAAAATCGTTTGAAAATTTTTGGAAAAAAATCATGGTATAACTTACAGAAAATCGAAAAGGATTCTATAAATTAGATTTTACCCTCAAAAAATTACGAACATTTTCATTTACGAAAATTTGTTTGGAAAATTTTGAGGAAAAACTCTACTTGACGCTTCTCAGAATAGTAACAGAAGTGAGCATACAAATTTTCAAATCAATCGGTATAAAAATATCATAATAAAATCAGTTTGAAAATTGTTACCGAGACCTAAAATGCGCAGGCAAGTAGGTACATTTGACCCCGTTTTATGGCTCTCTGTACCAACCCAGCTGTCAGCTCTTTTGGATTTAGAGTTTTTAGGGGCTAAATAATGAGCCATGAAAATGGCGGGACATATTACTTATCGTTAATTTTTCCCCAAAAAATTGCAATTTCACCCCTGTCCGCCACCCCTTATGTATCCACTCCTCGCGTCCGCCCTTTGGGGATTTCCGTCTGGTTATACCAAGATCTTACTCTGGGCAAATTTTCAGCATATTATCGATCGTTAATTTTTCCGAAAAAAATTACAACTTCATTCCCTGTATAGCCACCCCCTGTACAACGAGGGGGCGTCCGCTTGTAAGGCGAAAGTCTTAATCCAGTTACAATGAATATATTCCAATAGAGAAATGTCATATTACTGATCAGCTTCAAAATTTCGGCTCTATCTCTTGGACTATAAGGAAGCGATAAGTGGTTTGACAGCATAATAACTGCTTGTGTAGTCTAGTTTTCACAGTGATTCTAGGCAACCTATTTGGGTGGAATTTTGACTTGTTCTTGAATGAATTCAGAATCCAGCACCCCGCTGAAGTATTGGATTTTTATAATATAATTATTTGACAACCTTTTGTTGGCCAACCACCTAGAGCGGAGTTGAGCCGAAATACATTGATTTCGTATGTTTCGTTTTAAATTCGTTCAATCTATATATATATATATATATATATATATATATATATATATATATATATATATATATATATATATATATATATATATATATATATATATTTTGGCAACATGGTAGATTTACATCAAGAATGAAACGATAACGTTGTCAAGAATTTTTATTAACAAGTAATCAAAAAAAATAATTAAATAATGTGTTTGGCGACCCCGTAGCCTGAATACACTCCTGTATACGTCTAGGCATAGACAAAATGAGATGTTCAATGTCTGCTTGTGGCACCCTTATTTCAAGTAACTTAAACTTCATGTATTAACTGTGCCAGAGTCTGTGCAGGGTGGTGCAAAGTGGACAATCTCCTTCCCATCATATCCCATATGTTCGATACGATTTAAATCCGGAACACGGGGAGCCATGGCAACACAATAACGCCAGCTTCTTGGAAAAAGTCCATAGTTTGATGAGCAATATGGGGACGCACGTTGTGTTGTTGAAAAAGGACGTCTCGACGGCCGTCGAGATAAGGCAGTAAACTGGTTTGTAATATGTCTTTCAACATAACGCGCAGCTGTGACATTGCCTCGAATAAACACAAATGGTGATCAGTTACCATAGGCAATTGCCCCCCAAATCATTACTCCACCTGTCCTGTATACATGCCTCTTAACAGCAAACCCGATATCTCGCCATTCTCCGCAGCGGCGTCTTACTATCCTACGACCATTATGCATTCCTAAACAGAATCGTGATTCATCGCTGAATGCTACATTAAGCCATTCTGCTACCCAATGCTGCCGTTCTCTGCACCAATTCAAACGGTTGATGGCCGTGGTCCGCAGTCTAAGGAAGCACTAGTCATGGGCAGAATGCAAACCGGTCCAAAGGCTCAAATACGACGGTATAGTGTACGCATACTAACAGGTCTACCTACTACTTCAAACCACTTGGTCAGCAATTTGACGCGCAGTAGCAAAACGGTCTCGCAGAGCCAGTAATCTAAATGCCTAAATCTTGACGCTCTGTGGTACGCCTTGGTTGACCAGTTGGTCTTCTTCGTGTTCCTCTTCACCTTAGTTTGTCCACACACGACAGACACGCCATAGACGTCATTGCCGTACAATTAACACGACGGCCAATTTCGCGATACGACAAATCCATATCTTTATACGCAATAATTCTAAACCCCCTGTCAAAATCGCTAAAATGGTGGTTATTATGGTTTATTCGAACTTGATGCATTTGCTTACACTGAATACAATAAGACTGAGGAACAATAACTAAAAATTTCTATACGAACCGGTTTTCACAAGTCGGTCTCTCATAAAAAAATTAGAAGACAAAACTTTATTTTTACAAAAAGTAGAAGTGATTAACCATTGGTATTGTTATCATAGCATGTTTTAAATATAGTCATTCTGTTGCCAAAAAATTAAGTTCACGAAATTACTCCTTCTGGGTGTAACACTTCTAATGCCACTGAGTATATATATATATATATATATATATATATATATATATATATATATATATATATATATATATATATATATATATACCATATATATGTATTTATATATATATGTATATATATATATTGATACAATTGGGGTTTATAGAAAATAATTTATAAGTTATATACTACATAATATTTAGATATTTGGTTGTTTTAAATAAGTTATATACTAGAGAATTTTATAAAAAATATATTTATGTGAGGGCATTTTAAGAAATTAGCATATAATAATTGTAAAAAGTTGTATTTTAAATGTTGTAAATAGATTTAAGTGAGCCATGTGCCTAGGCAACCCAACTATACAGTAAGTAATTGACAGATAGAAATTAAGAATTATAGGGAATATAAAGTGGGGTTATAATAATATATTGTTTGAATTGTGTATTTTATTAAATTAGAGTGTTAGTTACTAATTTGAATGTTTATTCTGATCTGAAAAGCCTAAATGTCATCAAAATTATCAATGGAACATTAACGAATTCTCCAGAGTGTAGCGTGTGACCATTGTTTACGGTCGAACATTCTGGAATAATGATTATGTCGGTGGATAGAACAGATATTTTTTTCGAGAACATCGATATCGAAGAATAGAACCAAATTGGAACATGATTTCTTACCAGATGTTCTGGAATATCCAAAAGGATATAAATACCCGTGATTTGGATTCAAGATGGCAGTTTTTAGTCAGAAGTCAGGCCAGTTCATTATGAAAGTTAATAGACACATTTAGTGAAGTAAATTGTTCAGAATTTTCAAGAAGTCAGTCAGAAAAGTTTAGGAAGAAATATGAAGTTAGTTGGAGTCAGTGAATCAAGTACAAATAGTTCCAATTGTTTAATATAGTGAGTTAAATGAAGATTAAAAATTTTGCATATATTTAATGCACATTTATAATTATACACAAATAATTATTGAAGATTATAAAAGTATATTAGAAGAATATTGGATGGACATTGGAAGGAATTAAAATTATATTATGATTGGAGATTAGTATAAATCAACTTATAATAATTGGATATTGCGCTATATTGAAAAGAAGAATAAATAAAAATGCTGTTTGCTGGTTTGGTTGGTGGTGTATAAATGCTGGTGAAGAAAACTATATCTTAAATTGGTAGAAGCTGATAATTGGGAAAAAGTAATTTCACAAAAAACATGGATAACCGAAGTACGAAGACATTACAGTGGTGATTAGAATCTATATAGTGGAAAAACAGTTCATTTAGGCATTCAGTGAAAGAAAGGTACCAAAATTTTGTTAATATACATTTAGTTAATGTCATAACAATTTCAATTTTGAAGATAGTTTGTTTAAATTTTACATTGTCTATAGAATTTAATGAGTTTTATAAGAGTATCAATTTAAAGATAGTTTATTTTAAATTTACATTGGCTAGGTTAGATATATATGTGTGTTCCATAAATAGTTATAATAAAGATAATTTAAAAAAGTACTTACAAAACTAATTCTTTGAGAACCGCGACTAAAAAAACCCTATATTACTTAAAAAATACTCATTGCTCATCATTCAAACAAAAAACACATCATAACAATATATATATATAATATACATATATATCTTCTTTTGGTGCCTATCCTCTGTGGATGTTGGCAATCACGTTGGTCCATACAACTTTGTTGACAGCTGCTCTAAATAGATCGTAGTCATTCCTGCCCACTGTCTGATGTTTTTCTAACCACGATGTCTTTCTGAGCCCTTGAGAACTTTTGCCTTCTATCTTGCCTTATAAAATTAGTTGAATTAGTTGATACTTCTCATTGTGCATCACATACCCAAGTATGTCATCTTTCAGATTTTCACGATACGCATAATTTTATTCATACGTTGGATCACGGTGTTGTTTGTAACATGATGGATATAGGAGATTCTGAGCATGCATCGGTAGCACCACATTTCGAAGACTTCTAATCATTTGGATTTTGCCTCCGTCAAGATCCAGGCTTCGACTTCATATAAAAGGATAGAAAGTACCTAGCATCTTAAGACTCGTGTTTTTATATCAATGTTCAGGTGCATATTACATAAAATCTTCCTGAGGCGATTGAAGACAGCTCTCGCCTTTTCTAGGCGACATCTTATTTCATGTGAGTGGTTCCATTCCTTATTTAGGCTGCATCCAAGGTATGTAATTTTGTCGATTATTTTCAAGGGTTAATTATTAGCTGTGAATTGGTGCTGTATTACGTCGTTTTTACTTACTACAAGAATTTTGGTCTTCTTACCAGTTTAATTTTATGCCGTATCTGTCATAGGCTTCCACTACAACGGTCTATTAATGTTTGCAGATCCTCCGCATTATCAGCAATCAAAACCGTATTGTCCGCATATCTTAAATTATTTATGATTTCACACCCTTGATTTTTATACCTTATCTTAAACCATCAATAGCTTTCCTAAATAGCATTTCCGAGTAAGTATTGAACAACGTCGGCGATAAAATGCAGCCCTGACGTACTCCCCGTTTTATCGTACTCTGAGATAGCGCG
>NW_027312234.1:0-34660 GCF_040954645.1 Diabrotica undecimpunctata | reverse complement strand
ACGCGCTATCTCAGAGTTACAAAGAAAAAAAATAAAACAATAATATTATGGAATATTCCCTATACAGAAATCACAAAAAAAAAAGAAGTACTTACAATTACACTAATGTTTTTTGATGTTGTTTTATGAATTAATTGATAATTAAGGCCTAAATGCACATGGCAGTTAGGAAGAGAAATAATGTAATAGAAATTGTTACGTTGATAAAAATAAATAAGAAATATATAAAAAAAATAAATATAAAAAATTAATTAGCATTTTAATATGTTTCTAAACTGTTTTATTTGATCGATAATTAAAAGAAATATATTATCGTATAAGGTTTAAAGCCTATCCAGCATACGACATTAATTGACTATAATCTAGTAATTGTCAGAATAAGAATAAAATTTAAGCAAATCCGAAACACTAGAACTAAAGACCAACAATATAATACTGATGCAACGGATAAACAAATATAACAGTGTAGGGAGTATGTCGACAAGCATTTGAAGATACGAGGACAAGAAATGCACATGAAGCCACAAGAAAAACTAAAAAATATCGAAAACAATTGGACAGGGTTCAAAGAAATGCTTACAGAATTAGAAAAAACCAACATATGGAGACAAATTTCCATAAAAATAAAGCCCTGGATACCAAACAGACCTTAAATTTAATGACGAAAAGACACAAAAAAAAACGACAAAACAAAAATAGCAAGTTATATTTAAGCCTCAATTGGGAAATTGAGAAATAGATTTGGGAGCAGAAAAACAATTATTGAACGAGAAGTGCAAATATGTAGTACAACTTCAACAAGAACACAAAAACCGAGTACTATGTCAAAAAACAAAAGTTCTTGCAGGTCTCTGTAAATCCAAAAATGTCTTTAATGTAAAACGAAATGGTGATAGATTCTAAAAAGCAAAAAAAATGGAAAAGATACCTCCAATGATTATTTATTGACAGCCCATAGTACAGATGACAGCCAGCCAATAGAATAAGCAGACAATTTTCATATTTTGACAGCAGAAGTTGTATACGATATAAAAGAAACAAAGTGCTTGCACCTTCTTCTGGAGAAGACTCTGCAGTAGTAGAAAAATTCAAACATTTCGACAAAACAAGTAAATTCATGTACTTCTTACATTACATACATAAAATAGGAACGCGTCCAGAGAACTGGCTAATTTCCATTTACCTAGCCCTCCCCAAAAGAATTAAGGCAAGACAATGACAGAACCATAGAATGAAAAGCCTGACAAATCACACTGCAAAAATTCTCATGTCGATCTTTCACATAGAATATTTATAATAATAATAAATACAACGCAAATTTTAGTCGATTTCACTATGGTTTTTGAAAGAAAACTGGCACTAGAAAAGCAATTGTGGGGTTTACGCTGTCGGCGGAATTCTTCTTCTTTTTCTTCTTCTTCCTTCTTATAATGTAGCCTTCTAAACTGTTTAAAATTGTCTGTGCCACTTGTATTTTATTGACTACTTTTCTGGTAAGGGTCAATGTTTTCTGCTCCATACGTTAGAACTGGGAGTACACATTGACCAAAGACCTTTCTTTTCAGGCACATAGGAATATCTGATCTAAAGACTTCTCTCAGTTTTCCGTAAGCCGCCCATGCCAGTCATATTCTCCTGTTTAGCTCCGTTGTTTGATTATCTCTTTTTAATTTAATCTCGTGGCCCAGATATTTATAGCTATATATCTGTTCAATTTGCGTGCTGTTAGTTGAGATGTTTTTTGCCAGTACTAGGTTAGTCATATATTGTGTTTTGAAGAAATTAATTTTAAGTCCAACTCGTGTACACGAGCACTTGAAGGTCTTGAAGAAGCTGGCAGGCATGATCTACCCAGTCTGCAATATGGACTATGTCGTCTGCAAATCTGAAGTTGTTCAGAAATTCTCCATTTATGTTGACTCCAATACCTAGTCTAGGTACTCCAGTACCTAGTCATACATACTTTTTTTTTGGATAATATTGGCAAATGCAATGCAAACTTTACGCTTGCTTTGTTAATTACCGGAAGGCATTCGATCATATAAAGCACGACAAAATATAAACTCAAATCCTACAAGAGATAGACGGGACATGATTGTTATCCGCCATATATACTTTATTTATAGTGGGTGCGTTTTGTACCTCAAATTAATGGCAACACCAACTATGTCAATATAAAATGAGGAGTACGTCAGGGATTTCTTTCTGTCTCCGTTTCTCTTTAACGTCTATGCCTAACATATTATTAAGATATCTCTGGGAGAAAGGCTCAAGGGAGGCCAAAATCAACGAAATTGTGATTAATTACCCAAGATGGACAGACAACATTGTGGTTTGCTGAATCGGAAGAATACTTACAGACACTAATGAAACTCTAACTCAAATATATAGAGACGCTTTAAAATCAATAGATGACGTGGGAGTAGCAGTTATATATTTTAATATGTGCCAAAAATATAAGTTGTCAATACACTACAGCATTCTTAATGCATAATTATATGCCATATACAGGGCACTCACCCATATTATATCTTCACCACAACATAAATACATCATTTTGACTGATTCACTAAACTCATTATAATTCATAGGAAAAATATACGCAGAGAATAATATTTTAGAAAAAATTAAACTTAATCTGATAGATATACAAAATTTTATTAAGGAGGTAATCTTTATTTGGATTCCATCACATTATGGAATTCGAGGTAATAAAGAAGCAGATAAGTGTACGCGTGAAGCCTTCAATTCAACATACCCTATGATCGTGAAATATGCCATAACTAATGATCTTTCCAGGGATACCAAATCACAGATCCTAAGTGAGTGGCAAAACCGGTAGCAATTTTCAATTTCCAAACCTTGGAAATGTTTTCTCTCCGAAAGAAGAGATCAAGTGACAATAACCGGTCTTAGATTAGGTTATACCAGTCCTACACATTAAGTAAGGAAGTAAGTAAGTAAGTAAGAATTATATTATTATCCAATATTTTTTAAATCTGTAAGGACTTGCTTCTCGTTAATAGAATAGAATAGAAATATGCTTTATTGTCACTGAAAATTATTGAACAATTTTATGGACAAAGCTAAAAAAAAATCAGTCAAAAAGTACAAATTACAAAGTAGTGTAATTGTATCACTTACATAATTTGTACAGACAACAACAAATGAGACAAATTGTAGCCACTGCTTGAGACACCCAAATGTAATTATAAACAATACTAATTTTTTTTCTTTGTTATACATTAAGAAACTCGTCAACTGAATAATATAGTCTTTCAGAGAGGTAGATTTTTGTCATGTTACGAAACTTAATGAAAGATGTTGCGGATTTAATTTCTCTTGGAAGGTGATTATAAAGTTTTTTTGCACTATATAGAATAGAATTCTTTACTAGCTGAGTGGACGGGATCGGTAAATAAACGTTACAATCCGAATTTCTAATGGAGTAGCCATAATCAGGTCTATCGGGAAAAATGTTTAGATGCTTGCGAATCAAACAAATTGTTTCCAAATAAATAAAGAGGGAAGCGTCAAAATTCCGTGATTTTTGAAGTAGGTCTTGCAATGAGTTGTTTGTTTGAGATCAAATAGATAACGAATTGCTCTTTTTTGCAACTTTAAAAATAGTATCAAATTGGGCCGCTGTACTAGAACCCCAAAATGGAAGCCCATATCGAAGATGGGACTCGAACAATGAGAAATATGCCATTTTGACAGAAGATAAATTTAGTTTCTTTGAAACAGATCTTATTACAAAGCAAGCTGAGGCTAGTTTCTTCCTTAAGGAGTCAGTATGCAAGGACCAATTTAAGATCGCTGTCGACAAGAATACCTAGAAATTTCACGGAATTAACGATATTGATTTGGCTCTCATTCAAAAGCAAGGGTTGAATGACTTCTTTATAAGATAATGCTACTGTCTTATCCACGTTAAAGCTAAGTAAGTTGGAGTCTGACCAAGCCTTGATTATAAGCAAATCAGCGGCTATAATTGAATGAAGCGTTGAAATATTAGAGCTGCTCCAAGTAATACTGGTATCATCAGCAAATAGAAAAATTTTCCCTTTAATTTTCAAGTAAGTG
Organism: Diabrotica undecimpunctata; assembly: GCF_040954645.1. Lineage (NCBI taxonomy): Eukaryota > Metazoa > Arthropoda > Insecta > Coleoptera > Chrysomelidae > Diabrotica > Diabrotica undecimpunctata. The sequence continues at coordinate 30,574 of NW_027312234.1, read as the reverse complement.
ATGTCATTAATGAAAAGTAAAAAAAGAATGGGACCTAATACTGAACCTTGCGCTACTCCACACTCAATGTCTTTACAACTAGAGTCGGTGTTTTATTCTAACCAATTGTTTCCTTCCAAGTAAGTTTTGAACCAATTCAAAGACACACCCCGAATTCCATAGAAAGTTAATTTTTTTAATAGAATGTGGTGATTTACGCAGTCAAAGGTTTTTGGAATAGTCGCAGAAAACGGTGGCGGAGGAGAGGTTACTATTTAGTGATAGATATACCTTATGTAATACAGAAAACATGGCATCACTAGTATATTTATTAGACAAAAAGCCGAACTGATTTTGGGATAAAATATTATGTTTAAGGAGAAAGGGCATAAGTCGAACTTTTATAAGCCTTTCAATAATTTTTGATAGTGCTGGTAGCAAGGCAATAGGTCTATAGTTGCAGTCATCAGATTTATCTCCACCTTTATAAAGAGGAATACCGATGGCAGTCTTTAGGCAGTTAGGGAATGTACCTTTTTCAAGGGAATCATTTACTAGCGAAACCATGACCTCCAATACATTATGCGGAAGACTTGAGAAAATTTTAACACATAATCCATCTGTACTACAGGACGATTTGCTTTTTTATACTACGAATTGTTCGAATGAGTTCGGTCTTATCAACTGGTCTTGAAAAGAAGGTATCAGCAATGTTTCTTGAATTAGGGAGATAGGAAACTGGATCTTGTTGTGGCGAAATAGTTGAGGTTATATTTTTACTCACATTAACAAAGTAATCATTTAGATTTTCGGGGTTAGGAAAAGAAAAGGTTTGATTCGCTGCACTGGTTTTAGTTCGAAAATCGTTTATTGTTGACCAAGTTTCTTTTGAAATATTTTTGGAGCTTGTTAGGCGATTATGAAAGTAGGATTTTTTGGCTACTTTTAGTAGTTTTAGATAGCATTTTCTGTACGTATTGATATAATCAGAGATCGGGATACTGTCATAAAAATTTTTAATTTATAGCAGATACCGCATATTCTTCGCAGATATGCGAATGCCTTTGGTAATCCAAGGTTTTGTGATATTTTGGCCTGATGTTTAATAGAGGAAATGCTTTATTGAAAATAGATACAACTCTATTTAGAAAATCACTAACATTACAGTCAATGTCCCCGGAAGAAAAACTCCAGTCAGAAGTCAAGCATGAATTATAGAATTTACGAAAGTTTTAGTGGAAAAAATCCTACCTAATCGTCGGGTTTTTGAGTGGGGTGTTTTTAAACTGCTAAACTTGGTATATACCGCTTCCCGCTTCATGATCAGAAAGCCCCCCAATTAATAACTGTAGAATGGACGTCAGCGGGTGGAAAATCAGAAACCATATAATCAATTGTCGAGGATGATGTTTTTGAGATTCTTGTTAGAGAATTAACGTGCATTGTGAGACCATATGATTCAAAAATAATTACCAAAGACAGTTGGGTCGCACAAAAAGCAGCGTAGTCAATATTAAAATCACCACACAAAATTTTTCTGCTTTTAATGGGCAGAATATCTAACAAATTTAGCAGGCTCTGAAAAAATAGTTCAGTATCAGAGCTAGGTGATATATAAATGCAAATAATGTATAGGTTAAAATTTCTTATTATAAATCAAAGAAAACTCGAAGTAGTTTTCACCCAGCAAATAGTCATATTTCGAGACTGAAGAAAAATCATTGTTATTAGAAAGAATCAGAGTGCCACCATGAGCTGAACTTGGACATTCATACCTAGCAATTGTGGTATAGTCTTGAATAAAAATTGGCTCATTAACTTCAAGCCAGTGCTCCGTCACTGCAACTAACTGGGGAAACCCTAATTCTTCCAGAAACAAAAATAACTCGTCTGTCTTATTTCTAATCGTGTATTTTTATGTATGAGAGAGTAATAAAACAATAAATTTATGTATGCAAATCCCTAAACTGTTGATACGGGTGACTCAATGAAAAACAGATATTTGTCAACAAGTTTACAGAAGTATATAGGAAAACAATTTTAAATTGAGTATGACCACCAGGTATAAAGGTTGGAGCAGAATAGAATACAATAGTTGTGAGGATTACTAATCCCTAAATAAGGTTGCCAGTGACGGAGTAATGGAGGTTAACAGGTACTAATGAATTTGCAAGAAATGTAAGATGTTTATTTTATTGGTTATATACAACCAATAAAAGTTTAATAAGTACCTACCTATTTGCAAAATAAAGTTTAATTCTTTAGATAAAATAAAACGTTTTATTTTATCTATTTGCAAAATAAAGTTTAATTCTTTGCCCATTTGCAAAATAAAGTTTAATTCTTTAGATAAAATAAAACGTTTTATTTTATCTGAAATGAGTGCATTCCACGAAGTAAGGGTTTCAACAATCAAACATTTAATTCTTTAATTCCAGGAATCTACGACAGTAATTGACTAGATAATTACCTTCTAAACTTATTCCACAGAAAATGTGATAGTGGGTTTTTCCATTTTGTATATAGAAAGGTCCAAGTGGCGTATTCAAAATTCTTAACAGTTCACTAAAAGTAGGTACTTCAGTTGCAAGGTGCAGTTTTATTGTGTATACTAGTGTTATGGAAAATTTGGAAGTGCCGTGTAAACGCCGAAAAATTGGTCCTCTAACAGTTAATGAAAAAACATTAATATTTAATTGTTTTAAATCATTTACAGACAAACGTTTATGTGAAAGTGTTGATGAGACCGTTGAGTTAGTTAGCAGTACACTTGGTATTGGGAAATCTACGATTTACAGAGTTATTAAAGAAGAGAAATGTGGTAGTTTTCAAATGCCACGTAATGCTCCAGGGAAACCAAAATTTCAAATAGAATATCATTTTAAAGAAGGACTTCGACGGAAAGTGCATGAATTCTTCTTTAGACAAGAATTTCCAACATTGGAAAAAGTTCTTGTCACAGTTCGAGATAATAAGGATTACCCAGAAATGAGTCGAAGTACGTTATGGAAACTTTTAAAAGAAATAGGCTTCCGCTGGAAAAAGAATCCCAGAAAGTCTATTTTATTAGAAAGAAGCGATATTGTCATATGGAGAAGACATTTTCTAAGAACCATAAAGGAAATGAGAAACCAAAAAAGAAAAATATTTTATCTTGATGAAACATGGATCAACGAGGGTCATACACCAAATAAATTTTGGCAGGATGAAACTGTTACAAGTCAAAGGCACGCTTTTGTAAATAACTTATCTACTGGTTTAAACCCACCATCAGGAAAGGAACGCAGGCTGATAATAGTACACATTGGCAGTTCAGACGGTTTTGTTGAAGGTGGTTTATTAACTTTTGAATCAACTCGTACCGGTGACTACCATGAAGACATGAACGCTGATGTCTTTCAAGAATGGTTCGAACAAATGATAGATCTTCTTCCTAAGAACTGTGTAATAGTAATGGATAATGCAAGTTATCACTCCAGACTTATAGAAGGACTGCCCACAACCAAGTAATTAAAAAAAGACTTGCAGAATTGGCTGAGTTCAAAAAATATTAAGTACCATCCCGGATCTATAAGAAAGGAACTTTATTCGTTGTGTGCCCTTCATAAAGAAAAATTTAAAAAATACGAAATTGATAAAATTGCCAAAAATCGTGGAATGACAGTACTTAGATCCCCACCATATCATTGTGAATTAAACCCGATTGAACTGGTATGGGCACAGATAAAGAGTGAAGTTTCAAGAAAAAATACCACTTTTAAAATTCATGATGTTAAACAGTTGTTTTTGGAGGCCGTAAATAATGTAAAACCTGAAAACTGGGAAAAGGCAGTAAATCACACTATTAAAGAAGAGGAAAAAATGTGGAAGCTGGACAATATTACTGATAAAATGATCGAGCCAGTTATTATAAATCTTGGTTCTGAAAGTTCATCTTCTGAATCTGATTTGGATTTGTAACAAGTAGCTGTAAGTTTTATATTAATATTTTTATTCATCTATTTAACATACCTTAGACGGTTTTAAAAACTCTTTTTCTCTTTTGTTATTTTTAAAAATTAAAAAAATTGAATGAATTTTTTTAAAACCCCTTTTTAATGTCAGTCAGTTCTAATATAGTGTGTGATAAAAGAGGTCACTTTTGTTTACATACACATAACACTTTATAACACTGAAATAATTCATTTATTTTTTACAATTATTCAAAGTAATTTTTAATTAATCTTGAGCACGCCCATGGAGTGGTCGGAGCTACCAGTTAAAATTATGCTAATTACTCTCTCGTTCATAAAAATAAACTATAGTGTTTTCTTACTTAAAATTTGTTATTACTGGCAAGTACCATTCTACATAGTTTCGTTTTCTATATCGAATGTATTATAAATAGTAGTTGATAGTATTTAATACTAAGTTAGTAATTAATTTTTTCTAAAATAGAATAAATATAATATAAAAGTTTAATTTTATACGTAGTTTTAACATTACGAGTAGTAAAAATTACAACATAAAGAGTTTTATTGTCTAAAGGCAAGTTCTATAAGAGTAATACCCTTTATTGTACAACTTCCCATCTCTATATAATCTTATAAGATACAACTAACTTTCAAGCTTAGTGCTTCCTCGTGTCATCTCGCTACTGACCAGTCCTCTTAAGACGCCGAAAAGGACCAGAGAGAACGGAGGACAGTCCCTTACACGCGGCAACCGGTCAAGCAAACAATTGCCGAATCATTATTACCAAGTAATTGAAATTTACATTTGGGTCCTTTGATGTCGGCAAAACGTGGAATTGACTAGAATTGCAATTTGTGTGCTTTGTGTGCCCTTATGTGTCCCAATTCTGATGTGGTTGTGACATTTTGGTTAAGGGGATTTTGTGGAAACACAGAAAGCTAATTTACTTCTTGAAAAAAGGTATAATATCGAATATTGAGTTTGAAATTTGATCAGGGATATTTAGTAAAAGGCACATCTGTAAATGCTACTAAACCGATTTCTTTGTAACGATAATGTAAAAAAACTGGATATTATGCAGATGTTATTTTACATAACAGTATACACAAACATACATACCCACACTCACATATATATGTTTATATACAGGGTGAGTCATAAATATTGGGACATAGACTAAGGACAGGTTATTTGGACCAAAATATGGCTATTGGGCTAAATATGCCTCAATAAATGTTGCTGAGAAAAAAGATACAGGGTGTTAAAGTTAATTTTTGTTTTTCGTTTTTTGCTAATAGTTTCCCTGTATATTTATAAATTGCTATCAAAATTGGCACAGAGGCATTATCTTAGACAAGAAATAGTATTTTATTTACAATTTTACATTTTGTCATAGAGGGCGCCACGTGGATCATTCCTAATGATCAAATTGAGTCTAAACTTTTTCTGATGAAACTTTTTAGTAATTTTTATTAGAAAATATGACGTAAACATCATTTTTACGTAAAATTGGTACTCTTGTTTAAACATGATAATTTCAACCGTTTTCGATAAAAACGCAGTCGAACTGCTTAGTCTTAAAAAAGGATTTCAAATATTATTTCATTTATGAAAAGTATGCTTTGGACTGTCAGATAATTGTTGTTGGTAAATGTCATTTGTTCAGAGTAAATTATTTTTGATGTGACAGTGTGGTGTAATGTTGCATTTTTTAAAAGTAATCATTACTTTTTTTGATTGAAATGCCTCGTCACAATCATTTTAGTAATGAAGAAATGCGAGATATGATTTGCGTATACGCACAAGAAAATTTTTGCGGTCGCTCGGCAGCCAGAAGGTATGGAATGTTTATACGCAAACAGAAGGCAACCAAATCACAAAACTTTTGCAAGATTATACCGTAGTTTAGGTGAAACTGGGTCATTTCACACTAAAAATCGGGGTGGTCGACCGAAACAAATCACACCTAATCACGAAGATGAACTTTTGGTTCGAGTAGATGAAAATCCTGAAATAAGTTCACGACATCTATCAGCAGCAACAGGAGTAAGTCAGTCGTCTATTGTTAGAAATCTAAAAAAAGAGAACCACTATCCTTATCACTTCACTCCTGTTCAGGATTTACTTTCAACAGATCTTCCACGACGGTTACAGTTTTGCCAACGTATTCTGAATAAACATCGCAATGACAGACACTTTATTAAGAATATTATGTTCACCGACGAAGCAACTTTTACCAGACGAGGGGTTTTTAATTGGCGAAATAGTCAATATTGGGAAGAAGAAAAACCAGAAAGGGACATTTTTAGCATGAGTTTAAATTGAATATTTGAACGATGGATTGGCAGAGGCAGTGATTTTCAATGGCCACCAAGAAGTCCTGAGTACAACCCGCTAGATTTTTATTTTTGGGGACATATGAAGTCCTTAATTTATGCCAATGAAATTAATACACGAGACGAACTTTGGAGATACATTCAAAATGCAGCTAATCTTATAAGGGGACAGAATAATATTTTTTTAACGTCCGAAAATCCTTTATAAAAATAATTAGAAAAGGCATAGAAATCGGAGGAGACCATGTAGAACATTTAGTTTGAGTTTTTGTGAGTTCTTTTAAGTTAAAGTTGTGTTTAGTTTTGATTTATCGTCAAAACGGAAACCTTACGTTAGTTGCAACTTTGTTTATTAGTTTGGTATTTGATAGTGGAATTGTAAATAAAATACTATTTCTTGTCTAAGATTATGCCTCTGTGCCAATTTTGATAGCAATTTACAAATATACAGGGAAACTATTAGCAAAAAACGAAAAACAAAAATTAACTTTAACATCCTGTTTTTTTTTTCGCAGCAACATTTTATTAAGGCATAATTGGCCCAATTGCCATATTTTTGGTCCAAATAACCTGTCCTTAGTCTATGTCCCAATAGTTATGACTCACCCTGTATGTATATATTATTATACAAAAAAATAATTATCATACAAAACGATAACACTGGGAGATACCCTTTATTTTAGAGAGGAAGCTAATAAAACTCTGATGCTTCGTAAAAAGTGCATTTTTATTAGGTCTAAGCTTTCGTCAATGTTGATAGACCTTCATCAGAGATTAAACTACAATAGCAAAGAAGAAATTATGACAATTGGAGCCTACTAAACTATTACAAACTTACCCAAATATTCGCACAAAAACTCAACGTGATTTGGTTGGTAGAACAGAGGATTAGGATTTTGTTTTATTAGCCAAATCACGCCTAGCACAAGAGACGCCAGACAATTTTTCACGAGATCTCCTGGCAGAAATAAATCACAGTTTTTAAAGTTATTAAAGTAATTAAAGATAACACTGCCAAGAAATGGACCTTCTAAAGACCACATGACAAACAAAGTCGGACCCAGTTTACGAGTTTGCCAACTTAATATAGAAGGCATAAGTAAAGCAAAATGTAAAATTCTGCACAGATTAATAAAAGAAAACGATATTGACTTTATCACAATACAAACATACAGGTAAGTACATGTTTTAATCCTAGTTTACACCTAGTAAGTATTAACCACATTTTGTATTAACCTTGGTCAAAATTTTAACTTCATGTTATTTTTAATTAAAGTGGTTATATACTTTTTAGGACACTGATGATGGAACATGGTTTCCGAAAACGTTTTGTCTTCATGACATAGCCCGTTTGGGTTTTTAATTTATATATACCTTTTATAAAGGATTTTTACTTAAATCTTTTGTGATACATGGTATACAGCCAGCTACAGGAACTTAGTTTCCTTGTGGATAAAATACTTCTTATTTGTAACGAAAATTTTGCAACTAACATATTGCAATCAGTAACATTTTAAGTTCTATTAGCTCTTTATCGTAGTTGAGGCAACCAACAGATGTGTCCGACAAAACTATTTTAACGGTTGACAATATTTCAAATTACAAGGCTTCATTTGCAGATAAAAGAAACATTAATTATTCAGCTAACGTACCCAGGTGCAGTAATAATGAGTAAAAATTTTTGGAGTAATTTTTCTATTGTTCCTCGATATAATCGAATTACCATTTTACCAAAGACAATTCGTAGGTCCGAAATTAATTCTCCTGCAAACAAAAGGAAAAACCATTGTTCGACATTTCGGAGGTGCCTTATGATCTCGTCTGAAACGAAAAAACCGTCCTCGTTAATACGAATAGATAGCCTCAGGTTCACAAATCAGCAGGCAGACTATTTCCAGGGACGGATTTTGTTTTGTATTTATAGACGTAAATAATTTGTTTTCGTTATTGGTATGAACAATTTGGTTTAAAGGCCAAGTCAAGTGTAAAGTGGTCTAATTTAAGAAGAACAAAATCCGTTTGTGAAAAATATCAAACCAAAACATAGCAGTTCTATTATTCTTCTACAAGTGCCTTCTCCTATAGAATTTTGGCAAATATTTTTGGAAGATTTAACAATTTTAGCAAATTTTTCTCAATCGGGAATCTTAAGGGTTTGAGCAGCAAATCGTTTGAGCCCAAGTTAGTTTAATATCGTATGTTCTTAACCCTGAACTACTATCGTGGGATCAAATTTCACCCCAGGACTTGAAATTTTGTGCGCCACTGGTAGACAGTTTTACAAACGACTTTCTTATTCCATGTATTCTCCCAATAAAGTACGTAGTTTAGCATGCCGCTTAGTAGTAAACGATTAGTGGTATTGGTGCACACGTGCTGCTGAGTTCCGGTCGGATTTGACCCCACCATAGTAATTACGTGCGGAAACGAAAGTATATGGAGAATAAAATTAAGCACATTGAAGAAAATTACAAGAAAAATGAAATAAAAATTTTTTATAAAGAAGTAAAATACATTAAAACTGGGTACCAGGGAAGAACGATGAATGTAAAAGATAAGCAAGGAAACCTGATAGTGGATGAAGACCAAATATGTGAAAGGTGGAAAGAATATTTCGAAGAGATATTAAATGACGAAGTGACTACTGAAGAAAATTGTTATGTTCCTAGACCTCAAACAGTAATAGAAGAAATACCAAAGCCCACAAGAGAAGAAATTGAAGAAATAATAAAAGATATGAAAAACCAAAAAAGTCCCGGGGAGAGCGGCATTGTGGCAGAGAACATAAACTATGGAGGAGAGGTCTTAATAAACAAACTTGGTGAGCTAATACTAGAAGTATGGGATGCCGAAGAAATGCCTCAAGAATGGAATAAGTCGATTATAATTCCTATACACAAAAAGGGAGATAGAACTGAATGCACAAACTATAGAGGAATATCCTTATTAGAAGTAATGTATAATGTACTCGCCATACTAATTAAAAAACGATTAGAAATATATATAGAGAAGAATCTAGGAGAATACCAGGGAGGATTTCGGAAAGGAAGATCAACAACCGATCAAATTTTTATTCTAAAACAAATCCTGACCAATTGCTATGAATACAACATTTCAGCACAAGTACTTTTCATTGATTACAAAGCTGCCTACGATACAATAAACAGAAACAAGTTAATAGAAACACTAAAAGAATTCCAAGTGCCAGAAAAAATAATAAGATTGGTAAAAATGACAATTAGACAAACCATTTGTGCTGTGAGATGCAACGGTACAGTCTCAGAAGAATTCGAAGTGAAAAAAGGTGTTCGCCAAGGAGACCCGTTGTCTACATTGCTATTCAATATAGTTCTAGAAAAAATTGTAAGGATTAGTGGGATAAATAGGTCCGGTACTATTTTATACAAGGAGCACCAATGCTTAGCATACGCTGATGATGTGGTTCTCATTGCAAGAAATGGAAAAGAACTATCAAATATAACAAAAAGACTGATTCGGGAAAGCTCTAAAATGGGACTGAAAGTTAATATTAATAAATCGAAGTACATGGAGATCTCGAGCAAAAAAGGAATAAGCACTAGGGGATCCTTTAAATTGGAGGTGGAGAATGGATCAGTTGTAGAATTCGAGAAGGTGGATGAATATATGTACTTAGGTACTCTTATTGATCAGACATGTAAAGAAGAAACTGAAATCAACCTGAGACTGACCAAGAGCAACAGGTGTGCTGGAGCCATGAGCAAAATAATTAAGGCCAAAGATATATCTCGTAATACAAAAATAAGAGTATACAAAACTATAATTAGACCCACAATGCTATACGCTGCGAGACATGGACTATGAACAAAACCGTACAGAACACATTGGAAGCATGGGAAAGAAAGATACTTCGCAGAATATTTGGTGGAAAAGTAGTAGAGGGAGAATGGAGAAGACGAACTAATGCAGAAGTATATCAGTTGTATGCTAACCCTACAATAACAAATGTGGTGAAAAAACGTAGACTAGAATGGCTCGGCCACCTAGAAAGAATTGCAAGGTAATAGACTAGTCAAGAATATTGCTTGGAGAGTACGTGAGGGCAAAAAAAAGAGAGGAAGACCAAGAAAGAAATGGAGAGATGCAGTGATGGAAGATGTCAAAGAGATGGGAATCAGAGATTGGAAGCTGTTAGCTAAGAATAGAAAACGATGGAAATTATCCATCCAGCAATGGGCCTAAAAGACCTGTTAACGCTGTACATACATACATATAGTAATTACGTTATTATTATTTAATATCTTCCTTTACTTTTTCTTCCTCTTTATAAGCAATTCTGCTTATTCATTGGAGGACTAATACCTCTATGGAAGGTTGTGTCTCCATTTTTTGTCTGTTTTGCTATAGAGTTTTGATGTTTTCTGAGATGAGATTGTCCTATTAAATTCTTTTGTGCTCTTATGTTAATTATGTGGACCAGTCTTTGCAGATTATCTTTATCTAGGGCTATCAATATTGCGTCGTCTGCGTAACAGAGTATTTTTATTTCTTTGTTTCCTATTCTGTATTCTCTTTCTTTGTTAACGATTTTAATGTTTCATCCATGATCAAATTGAAGAGCATTGGGCTCAATGAATCCCCTGATCTTGCTACCTATTTCTATAGGCTCTATATTATTTTTTTAATTAAATAAAAGGCAGATATTGAGCACAGTTTATTAATTAAATCTTGCCCAAGTACTTTCGCTTCCTAGAGCATCTTCAGGGACATTTCGTCAATTTTGGCCTATTTAACAATCAAAGAATGTCATAAACATAAAATTGTACATAAATACACTACACAAGGACAAACAGTTTAAAATTTTTTAAAAAATAGGCGAAGCTACATTGTGGTTGACATCAGGGGAGAGAATCTCTCTCCTGATGCTAACTACTCAACACTATAAAGAAAAGAAAAATGAGTTACTTTGGTCACATACTAAGAAACGAGAAATACGCATTGATGCGGCTGGTCATACAAGGAAAGGTGGAAGGCAAAGAGGATCAGGGAGCAGACGCACGTCCTGGCTGAAGAATCTAAGACAATAGAGTGGGAAAACGTCAATAGAACTTTTCAGAACGGCTGCAGATAGAGTCAAATTAGCCATGATGATCGCCAATGTCCTTAGGGATGGGGCACGGTAAGAAGAAGATAAATTCCCACGAGTCGGGACGTGATATTTGTCTGACGCGGCAGTGCACCCTTACCGCGTTAAGGCTGGATTACTTCGGGAGGTCGCCAGGTATCCCGAAAGGATCGTTTATGATGCTCTAACCCTCACATCTCTCATATCTTTAGCACGATGCCGTTCACCGTGATAGTGAAGATCTTTTATTGAGGTTTACTCCTCTAGGCTTCTTTGTCACGGTTGCCTCCGGACGAAGTACCAGTCTGTGTGAACATGCTTCTTTCCACGTAACTGCTGCCCCCACTGTTACGTCGGAATTGGAACAGGACGTGTGATGGAAAGGGTAATAGATAGGGGTAAACATGTCGGCTACTTCTATGAGATGTGTGTTGAGTAATTTTTTGTGTTTTGGTGGTGGACGAGATTAGAATAATTGGGATTGAGAGTAGCCGTAGGAAGATTAGAGGGTAGTTTTGTTGCTGAAGGCAGAAGGGGTCGCAAAATGCTCGCCTCTGTTGTGGCGCCTTTTGGCGTCCATCGGTAGTGTCCGGCGCTCACCCAGTCGCTAGACGCTGGGACTGTGTTTGATTTCGCTGGTCGTGTTCCCCTCACAAAATTCAGGGACCAAGACCAATTACTCGGCCCTCTCACCAGCGTCGGGGAGAAAATTACAACCCCGGGGGAGAGATCAACTGTAAACTACGTAAACTACATAAAGGAAAAACAATGTTTTTTTTTTAGCCCTTTTTCAATTTTTTTTGAGGCCTTTTTCTATCCGAATTGTCGAATAAAGGCCTCTCCCATTTCTCGCCATTCATCCCTGTTGTGTGCTAGGCGTTTCCACATTGGTCCTGCGACTCTTTTGATATCGTCGCTCCAGCGCATTTGAGGTCTTTCTCTTGTTACAATGTTAAGTAATGTTAATTTACCTGATTTCATCAACGGTCCAATCTTTATGATCTTTAGCCCATTGAAACCTTTTTTTCCATGGCTGGTGTGAGTAGCGGCTTTTTTGCAGGGTAGTAGGTTAAAGATTCTTTATTCGCCGATGAGCTGTCATTGGTGAAATATTGATGCCAGACTCCTGCATCATTATAGTTAAAATAGTGTTCATCTTGTGGTGTTGTAATTTTTTTTCCAAATAATCCAAATTTTTGTCAAGTTTTTTCTTTGTACGGGCCACAGATGCCCTTTAGAAACTTTAGATACTAATGCTATTGTTCTGTTTGATTGGATTGAGTGATCGGTGTTCAATAATAAAGTTTTTATTACCGGTATTTTCTTTGGTGAGACGTCTTTGGCTTTTCCCATGATGTTACCACTGGTGTAACGAACATGTAACGTTTGCTAAATTCACAAAAAATAGTATACGATGGTCAGAATATCACTACACAGCAATGGAAACTATTCTAACTCTAAACGCCAATATGCACACGAGTTGCAGCTACGTTGGACATAACTGACAAACAATGGCATCTGAGTCACGTATTGCCACGCCCGCTGTGTTTCCACTATTGCCAGACTATTTATTATATAAATCATAAATGTGTTGCTTGTGCGGGTCCATTTCAAATAGGTAAAAGAAACAAAATTAGACTTACTCAAAATCACTTTAATTTTACCACCAAACTACCAAACGACCGGTTTCGATTTCTACACTTTGCAAAGCATCTTCAGGTCAAACGGTACAAAGTAAATTAAACGCTAACATTATAAAAAGCCCATATTAGGGTGCTGTCTTATAAAGACAAAGATCAAAAAGGTTATAGTAATTCTTCTTCTTCTTCATGTGCCTTGTCCGTTCCGAACGTTGGCAATCAACATGGCTATTCTGACTTTGTTTACGGCAGATCTGAATAGTTCAGCAGATGACAATCCGAACCATTGCCGCAAGTTTTGGAGCCACGAGTGTCTTCTCCTCCCTGGACCCCTTCTGCTGTCTATTTTCCCTTGAACGATCAGTTGTAGTACTCTATATTTATTATGTCTCATAACGTGACCCAAGTATTCCAACTTTCTTTTCTTTATACTTATTCCTACCTCTCTCTCTTTACCTATCCGGCGTAGTACCTCTTCGTTGGTCACGTACTCAGTCCAGGATATACGTAATATACGTCGGTAAGCCCACATTTCGAAGGCCTCTACTTTTTTCATCAATGTAATTATAGTAATTATAAAAGGTTATAGTTTTCACTTTGTCTGCTTAATCAATTTTATGCATATTAATAAACACAGACAGGTAATATTGGCATAATTACTATAACCTTTTTGATCTTTATCGTTATAAGACAGCACCCTAATATGGGCTTTTTATAATTTAGCATTTAATTTACTTTGTACCGTTTGATCTGAAGATGCTTTGCAAAGTGTAGAATGCGAAACCGGTCGTTTGGTAGTTTGGTGGTAAAATTAAATTGATTTTGAGTAAGTTTAATTTTGTTTCTTTTACTTATTTATTATATTTTCATAAAGTGTTACAAGTTAATAAAATGGAAATGAACGCATTAACGTATTACACAGCTCAATTATATAACCTTTTAGTAAAAAAAAATATTTTATGTGGCTCTAATAATTTGATCACCCACCGTATATATAATATTGTGTCTTTGTATTTACTATTTTTATATTAACTATTTTAAAAAATATGCTTTAACTTTTATAATTAAATTAATAAGGTCACGACATACAAATAATTAAATAAATGAAATAAATATTTTAACTTTTCCTGTGATTTTAATACTCCGTCCCTGATCCTTTTTGTATTTCATCAAAAAGCTAAAGCCTATTATTTCAGCTTGAGACGTACTTCCTTCCGATTTGTTTCGTATTAAAAAATCTTTTCAAATTTCGAATAAAAGATATTGTGAGAATGGTACAAAATAGACAGAAATATTTGCTAAGACTCATTTTATCGAAAGGCAGCAGTTTATTAATTCATGTTCCCTTTTTTCAGATTTGGAGCCGGAATTGATATCTTAGGGTAAGTAGAAATATGGATAATGAAAAAAAGGAAAAACACCATTAACTGCAAAATAAAAGTTATCAAAAGTGTTACTAAAGTTAAGTTTACTTTTAATTGGTCAACGGATCATTTTTGAACATGTTTTCCAAAAACATTACATTTTTATATCATTTAGCATATCATTTACGTAATTCCTTTTATCTTTTATGACTTGGTTTTTAACTGATACACATCTTTTAGTATTTTTTCTTTCTAGCGCTTTTCCTTCTTCAGCTGCTTCCATTTGTAACATTATGTTTTCTTTAATTTTCTTCTTTGCCTCTAGAAAGCCTAATAATGAAACCAATTAAAAAATCATTAATTACAAAAAAATAAACCTAATTAGCTTTTAAGACAACAGATCACTTATTTAAAAATATTCATGAAGCAAAGTATGTTATCAGTTTTACAACTAAATATACTTCAGAGAGTCTAGCGTTTACATAACTCTTATTCAAAATTCATTTCTTTAAATCCCATCGCCAATTAACATCAAAATCCACAAAAATTACAAAAAAAACTGATTTAATTACTAAACAATTTATTATAATGGAACATAAATGGGTTTTATATCCAATTTTAAAATAATAGGATAAAACTGACCTTTTCCCCTTCTAACATTTTTCTTCAAGAAACAAATTTCAAAGATCGAAATATCTATCTACAGAAAGTTCTATGAAATCTCGAATCATAAACAAATTCTACTGATCTTTAATTATTAACCACATGATCAATTAGCTATGTTATTTTAAAAAAGTTAATAATAGTATAAAGTTAATAATAAAGTAAATAATAAACTATTGGTTGACATCAGGAAAGATGTTTCCCGAGACTGAGGACTTTTTACTTGCCATTCAGGATCAGGTTATTCCAACTACAAATTACCTGAAATATATTTTTAAAGATCCTCAAGTCCAAAATGACAAATGCCGATATGGATGCCAAGCCCAAGAAACCATCCAACATCTTACCGGGGGCTGGCAGGCGTTTGTCGGAACTGATTATAAGGAACGCCATAACTCAGTAGGAAAGATTATCCACCAAGAACTAGCTGAAAAACTGCGACTTCTCCAAACCGACCATCTTCCTTATTATCAATATGTCCCTAACAGAATGCTTGAAAATGACAACTACAAGCTGTACTGGGACCGCACTGTGCTCACAGACGAACCACTGGCACATAATAGACCGGATCTCATACTAGTTAATAAACTTACAAGGCAAACAACACTTATTGATGTAGCGATACCTAATACTAATAATTTACGTGTTAAATACAACGAAAAGATCGCCAAGTAAAGAGATCTAGATATACAAATCCAGATCTAGATATACAAATACAAAATAGGAGACAATGAAGAATGGAAAGTACCCAGACAGTAAATATTATTCTATCTACTACTGGTGTTATTCCCAAAAACCTCCTAGCGAACATAAAACAGCTGGGTCTAAATGAACATCTTTATAAGGCCATAGAGAAAGCTGTACTCCTCGCGACGTCCAGATGTGTACGAAAATTTTTGGGAGATACTCCAGCAAACCAAGTCACCTAAGGCTCGATAACACGGAAAGAGTCCCACCAGAGCTCAATTCTTTTGATACCGTAGGTATCTGGGATGAGTGAATTTTCCCCTTAGAGGGAGTGTGAGCCGTATGGCTAAATCTGAATCCAAAATGAAAACTGTTTAATAAGGAAATAAAATATGTTGAAAAAATTAAATGTCTAGGCATGACATTTGACAACAGACTATCCTGGAATCACCACATTCATGATCTAAAAAGTTTCTAAGATGTAATCGAAGGTAACAACTTTCACTAACATATGTTATTATTGTACTGTATCAATATAGACAATTCCTATGAATTCTGTTATCCACTACGTAAATTCAGATCGTTTTACGAATATGTTTACAAGGCATGCTAGGCTTAGCCATCCTTTTTATGAAAGAGTTAATAGTTACTTTAATGAACGTAAATCAAAATTTCCAGACACTTATTATTTAGCAAATGTCAACACCATTCCTACTTTGACTGTCTCCAATCAACTATCCATTGTATGAAGTAAACGCTCTTATCAAACAGATAATCATTCCAAACCATTATATTAATATGTCCTCAAATAATTCAAGACATACATTAACTATAATGTGTAAACCCTGTCATTATTACGGATTTCCTAAGTTCTGTAACTGCTCCAAATAACTTATATCCTCGCCATCCAAGTCTTCTTCTTCTTATTGATGTGCCTATCCGTTACGAATATTGGCGATCATCATGGCAATCTTTATCTTATCTGCAGCAGTGCAGAAAAGCTGCACAGATGTTATACTGCACCAGACTCTGAGGTTTTTTAACCAAGATGTTCTTCTTCCTGGACCGCGTTTTCCAAATATTTTTCCTTGCAGGATGGCTTGAAGGAGAACATCTCTGGATTCATTTCGCAAAATATGTCATTTGTGACTCGGTCAGTCCACGGGATCTTAAGTATTCTCCGATATGTCCACATCCCCAGGCTTCCAGTTTTCTGCACATATCTTCGTTCAAGGTCCACGATTCAACACCATAAAAAAGGACAGAGAAGACGTAGCATCGCAGCATTCTTACTTTTGTATCAAGAGGAAGGTTGTGACTATTAATGAAGGCCCCCATACGATTGAAGGTGGATCTAGCTTTACCGATGCGTGCTCTAATGTCCTGGTTGTTGGTCCATTGTTCATTTATTATGGTGCCGAGTTAGTTGTAGTGCGTCACTCTTTCTACAGAGTATTGGTTGACGTAGAGTTGACCTTCTGTTATCCTTTTTTTGCTAATTATCATAAGCTTTGTCTTCTTAACGTTTATATCAAGTCCATATTGTTGACTATAATACGTGATTTTGTTATAAGAACCTGTAAGTCTTCCAATTGTCCGATATTACTATGGTGTCATCCGCATATTTAATGTTGTTTAGCTGGTAACCATTTAGTAGAATATCTTTTTCAGTTTCGTGCCAAGCTTCGATAAATATTCTTTTAGAGTACATATTGAACATTAGAGGAGACAAAATACAGCCTTGCCTCACTGCACGCATGATTTTCACATAGTCAGTGTGTTCACCTTCAACTCTGAGATTTTCTGTCTAATTTCAGTAAAGATTTCTAATTAATTATCCTAGTCTACTACTTATTCAGAATTCCATGGGTACAGAGAGTTACTAAGGTTGAGGTACTTCGTCGCATGTGTAAACAAAAAGAATTACTAAGAATAATCAAAGAGAGGAAAAATGCAATATTTGGGTCATGTGTTCAGAGGCGAAAGATATGAATTACTTCAAATTATACTGGAAAAAAAAGTACAGGGCAAAAGATCAGTAGGAAGACGCCAGAACTCGTGGCCGCTCATCCGAAGAAATCTTTCGCGCAGCATTTTCCAAAACTACATTTGCCATTTGGATCGCAAACCTTCGAGAGGAGTCGGCGCCATGAGAAGACTACTTATTAAATCAGCAATAAACCAACTCCAAGCTATGAACATAAATGTCAACTTTGTATGGATTTCTTTATATATCGGAATTGCTGATAAAAATAGATTTCTTGGCAAAACTAGCCTTAGTAATCAATGCTTGGCAGACCAAGTGGAAGCAAACATCATATCCAATCTACATGATAAAACATTCGATATTACCTTGTAAATCAACCCTAAATAAGCGTTTACATCAAATCATTATATCTCGTCTGAAAATAGGCCACACCGCCATTGCCCATAAACATCTGCTGTAGAGTGAATTAAAACCAAAGTGCTACTTATCTGATATTGTGCTCGGTATTTGTCATATTTTACTGGAGTGTCCTTTCTATTGGATGGAGAGACTTAGATATAAATTACAAGATTCCTTAAAAGCACTATTAAATGGCGAAACTGATATGGAAAGTTTGTTATCATTCTTATATTTCGTAAATGTACTAAATAAATTGTAAAACTTTAAATTGTACTACGTCAATGACCCTTTGAGGTTGAGGCATAAATAAATAAAAAAAACGGGTGTGGCAGTCCAGTGGGACTGCCGGTATTGGATTATTATATTGAATTATGTTGCAGTGTATTTATTGTATTGTAATTTTTATATTAATCAAAAACAAAATAAACACTGACTTTTACTGCAGAGTATGTGTAAATTTTTTTTTGCATTCAACTCCTTTTATACATATATAAAAATAAAAATATATATTTTCATTAAAATATTGATACAATCCTTTATTTACTATACTCCTATTACAGGTCAAATGTTTATATACAGCAAACGATGCACCATATACCTATATAACTAATTCTTTTTCTCTTTCTGCTCTCTCTTACCTATAGCATTACATATGTAATGATTGTGCAGAAGTTATACTTCTATACACGCGTTCGCCGTTACAAATTTATATGGGAGTCAATCTGCACAATCATTACATATTTAATGCTATAGGTAAGAGATAGCAGAAAGAGAAAAATAATTAGGTATATAGGTATATGGTGCATCGTTTGCTGTATATAAACATTTGACCTGTAATAGGAGTATAGTAAATGAAGGATTGTATCAATATTTTAATGAAAATATATATTTTTATTTTCATATATGTATAAAAGGAGTTGAATGCAAAAAAATTTTTTTACGCATACTCTGCAGTAAAATTCATTGTTTATTTTGTTATTAATATAAAAATTACAATACAATACACTGCAACATAATTCAATATAATAATACAATATAAACTAAAATGTAATATTCATAAGTATTTAAAACTGCCAATATACATAACTTACTTTACGAAGATAAAAATAAAAAACCAACAACTCGGATTATGTTGTAAATTTTCATTTTGTTTTAAAATTTAGCATTTTTGCGTATATTACATATATTTAATAACATTAACGTGAGGTTTTTAAATACTTCAAAAATAAAAAAGGAAATTCATATTGGGATTCGAACTCACGTACATCAGCGTATGAACCAAACACGTAAAAGATTTGCCAATTAGATATGATACTAGCGGATTTCAAAATTGACAGTTGTCGGTCATACAGTGATTATTTTGAAATACAAAAGCCTAAAATAATTATGAACATTGAATAAATAATACAAAACATATCACATAAATAATAATATTAATATATATTATATTATATATATAATATTATATATAATATAATATATCTTATATTATAGAAGAGAGAGAAAATATATCTTATGTCTCTCTCTTACTCATTATCTTACATATGTAATGGTTTCACAGATTCACTCCCGTGCAAATTTCCAACGCCGACCGTGCGTATAGAAGTATAACTTCAAAAATTCTTTAAACCAAAAAACGGCTATCATAAGAGAGATATCGTTAAACTTTTACTGATTTTAGCTGTTGGGAAAATTTGTAATAATACTCAGGAAAAAATGGTTAATTTGTATTTTTATTAATTACATCTGAATACAAATATTAAAATACTGCTTATATTCCTTAAAAATTAAAAAAATACTGTTCAAAAATTATATCACAAATTTTATCTTGTGTGAGGAAAAACTCGGCAAACACACTGTATAACTCTCAGTCTCCGAACACCGCTTAGGGCTAGATTACTCCCGATTTCTGATTAGGTCATCAGATAATTCGTTTAAGGGGAATGATCTAATTGTAGGATTTCTCCTCATTCACTAATTCAATTTGGAAGGTCCTATTGGACATTATTTCATTTATTTTCAACGCCATAATTCCTCGTGACGTGCATTTTTGTTCGGTTCATTTTCCGCTGTCGTGAATCCTAAGAAGTTGATCTGAAAGCAAAAAACTAGAACGCCCATCGAGCAAAAAATATTAAGAGGATTTTGAATTGGATACAATATATATATATATATATATATATATATATATATATATATATATATATATATATTTATTTATTTATTTATACATATATGCTTCGCACTGTACCCTTTCTGAACTTAAACTCGTCTGGAGTTTTTAAATTAATAATTAATTTATGTAAATAATATTATATGATGAAATAAGTCCTTTATGTTTATTATTATTTAATGGGAGCATATTTTAAATTCACAAAAATATTTGGTTCTAAATCTATTTCTTCGCAATAATTATCAACAAGAACCTCAGCTACTACGTAAGTTTCTGAAAATAATTGTTTTTTTTTAATTATTTTTTCAAATTTTTGAAAAATATCTTCTTCGGTGTCACCTTTAACATTTTAGCAAGCTGATCTAATTTCTTTTATCAAGGCTTTACTTTCTACTCAGGACAACTTTGATGATTCTAATTGAGTAATAGTTTTTTAAAGCAAACTAAGATTTAATAAATAAGAGTTGCTGCTGAAGAACGTTGTTCTTAAATATTTTTTCATTTGATAATTTTGAAAGAAGTGTATTTAAGTAAATTAATGCACGGCACAAGTATTCATTAAAAGCATCTTTCTCCTTTCCTTCTTTCAAACTTAAACGTGAAGAAAAAAGTTAAGATTTGATGTCACGTGTAGTGACCGAATATTTACAGTCGCTCTAACACGTGAAAATAACTCTTTTCTGTCTTAGGAAGCAACTCTAACATGCTTCGTATGGACGCAATAACGACATCTAATTAAAATCCGTAAACTAATTTTCGAAACCTAATTCGGATTTTTCCTTTTACTCTGTGCATTCTAAGAATTGCAATGCAAAACAGACGTTGATAAAGATGTAATTAGAGACATGGGGAATCTAAAAATTGCACATTCCACAACTATCTCCTCAACTAAGCAAAATCCTTAGCGAATTGGTTTCTAGTACTCGTACAGAGTATATCGGAATAAAAAAAAGACAGTTAAGATTTGATTTTCACGTATTGTGCCACATTTCCAATGCTTCATTTTGTTCATGATCGATACTTTAGCGTCCACACTTCTGCACTATACAAAAGTACGACGGACCAAACATAGCACTTAACCATTCTTTATCTTAGTTATAAACTGAGATTATTATTGCAAAGAATTGACTTCATTTTCAAGAATGTTAAACATATCTTAGACACAACACATAACAAATGCGGAAACGCTACGAAGAATGAAAAAAGATAAAGGAATACTCAACACTATAAAAAAAAGAAAAATTAGCTACTTTGGTTACATAATAGAAACGAGAAATACGAATTGATGCGGCTGGTCATACAAGGAAGGTGGAAGGCAAAAGAGGAGCGGGAAGGAGACGCACGTCCTGGCTGAAGAATCTGAGACAATGGAGTGGGAAAACGTCAATAGAACTTTTCAGAACGGCTGCAGATAGAGTCAAATGGGCTATGATGATCGCCAATGTCCTTAAGGATGAAGCACGTTAAGAAGAAGATCAAATATTTATTACACACAATATTGCCACAAACTGAACAATAAACTTTGTCCATACCCATAGATATGTCTTTGTAGATTTAATTCAAGTAACAAGACTAGCGACTTTTGGCTAGTTAAAAAATCAAAATAGTTAACAAATTAAACAAGCTCAACAGACAATGTTTAAGTTTTTACTTTCACTTTTAAGAAGAAAATGATTTGCAAAAAGAACACTCTATTCATAGTTACCACACGCTATAAACTTTTGTAACACCTTTTTTATTATGGAATTATAATCGGATACCTGCTACAACAATACCAAGAATATTAGGTAGCATCTATAAGTACACAGATCACAAACTTGTGGTGGCATGGATGGAATTCCCCTATATCTGGACAAAACAAAAACATACATCGATTGTTACAACGGGAACGACAACAAACGAAAAGAGGCTCAAATTACATCTATTGCAGGAAGAATCAATAAAAGATTTATACAAAAGAAGACTAGACCAAAAACAAGAAGAATTCCAGATATGACACGTTAGATGAAATGCATGAAAACATAAAAAACCTGCTGATATCAGCGGCCTTAGAAGCTCTTGGAGAAGACGACCAAAGGACAACACCATCAGAATATCAAATTAAGGGAAGACACATTGAAATGCATAAAAGAAAAGAAATAACTACACATAAAATACCTAAACACCAAAAAACAGGAAGACTTAGACCTATATAGAGCGAAAAACAAGAGGTAAAGAAAAGAGTAACAAATGAAAAGAACGAACGATGGGAACAAGCATGCACAGAGATAGAACGACATATCGGAGGAACGAGAAATTCAGAATCATGGCGAATATTAAAAGCACTTCAACGAATAAGACAGAGAAAACCCAGATCGGCAAAAAACTACACATAAAATACCTAAACACCAAAAAACAGGAAGACTTAGACCTATATTAGAGCGAAAAAACAGAGAGGTAAAGAAAAGAGTAACAAATGAAAAGAACGAACGATGGGAACAAAGCATGCACGAGATAGAACGACATATCGGAGGAACGAGAAATTCAGAATCATGGCGAATATTAAAAAGCACTTCAACGAAATAAGACAGAGAAAACCAGATCGGCAAAATTAGTGAAAACGAGTGGCAAAGAATACTACGTAGAACTACTTACAGAAAACCGTCCCCAATTTCAGGAAGAGAATATAGAACATGCAGGAAGTGGGGCATACGACCAGATAGAAATAAGCCTGGCAGAAGTTAAGAGAGCAATCAATACATTGAATAACAAAAAAGCCAAAGGACCCGGAGAACCAAACGAACTAATTAAAAACGGAACGGAAAAGTTATTCCGCATGCTACATAGAATGTTCGAAAGAGGACTAAATGGAGAAGAAATACCTGCGGAATGGACACAAGCATACGTCACACTCCATACATAAGAAAGGAAACAGAAAAATGTGAAAAACTATAGAGGAATTAGTATAATATCGTCGGTAGGTAGACTTTACGGGAAAATTATTAAGGAAAAAACTAGAACACTGCGTTGTAACTGTAACTGTGTATGTTACAGTACTACTTACTGTACTTGTAACTGTGCTACGTCCCCTACTCTGTTTAAAATATTCTTGGAAAAGACACTCAAACCATGGAGGAGAAAGTGCGAAGGAATGGGCATACCAGTAAGAGACGAATACCTATACACCTTAAGTTTTGCCGACGATCAAGTAGTCATCGCACAAGATGAAGAAAATCTCAGCTTTATGCTCAGAAAACTAGAAGAAGAATATAAAAACAACGGAATGGAAATAAACTTAGAGAAAACCGAATACCTAACAACAGAAAACAAGGATATGAGAAACCTAGGAGATAGACGAGGGAAGACAAATAAATGGAACAGATAAATTCAAGTATTTAGGAACCATAATATCGAACCAGGGAACAACAGAAGAAGATATAAACAACAGACTGAGACAAACAAGAAAACTGTATAAGACAAATAAACTCAGTGTTGTGGGATAAGAACATTACGATAAAGACAAAAAAGAGAATATATAATACCCTGACAAGAAGTATCCTGACATATGGGTCCGAAAACTGGACAATAAACAAGAGAAATAGAGGTAGAATAAGAGCAGTAGAAATGGAGTTCCTGAGGAGAAGCTGTAGACTTACAAAAAGAGACAGAATTGAAAACGCAGAGATTAAGCGGAGAATGGGAGTGCAATCAGACATAATCGACTATATAGAGGAGAAGAGACTATCCTGGTGACGGACCACGTCAGAAGAGCGGACAGAGGACGCTGGATAAACAAAATCACAGAAGGGAGCCCGATTGGAAGAAGAAAGAGGAGAAGACCCCCGAAGGTCATTCAGAGATGAAATCGACGAGGCCATGGAGAAAAGAACCCTGCGAGATGGAGACTGGAATGACAGGGAAAATTGGAGAAAACGGTTGAGTGAAGGAAGACAGTGAAAACTGTGGAAATCCTTAGTAGTAGTAGTATCTATAAGTACCATCGGTAATATTGAAGACTGAAATATTGAAATAAAATGAATATGACTCTATAGCTGTATGATCCGATTTTATCAACAGATTATGAAGTAGAGAGATGTTTTTAAAATATTTTGAAGTATTCATTTGACTCTCGACCTGTAAACATCGATACGAATTAGGCGAAAGTTTATAGTGGTGATTAAAAACGGGCTCCGGCCGCGTTTTTACCGTCATTATCGTTCAAGTGGATATACTATTTATAAACTATTTAAAAATTAAAATATACAGTTTTAACAATTAAAATGAGTGCTCCACCAGGATTTATCGGTGAGTGTTCCTTTTTATACTGCTACTCGTTAATGGTCAAATAATAAATACTCAATATCAGCACAGCACAAATTCAACCAGAAAGCCCAAATGTCCTTTTTCCACATAATTTACAACCAAATTCAGCACAAATTTAAATAACCCACCAACAACAATAGATTATGTTCCTAACCAAGTACTTCACAATCTTCCTCAAACTGTCAATACAATCCTAAAATAAATCCCACATTATCTTCACCTCAAAATGGAGCTTACGATTCGATTGAGATGACACGTACATTACAAAGTGAAGAATCTTCAGGGGAAATCAGCGACATTGAGTCATCGGACATCCACGAATGGCAAAACTATACAACATAGTAACAAAAAACCGCAAAATTAATCCTCCGACACCAACAGAAAACGAAGACACAGTAGTAACTAGCAATAAATTTCAGATTCTACAAAATGAAAACGAAAACGACACAATAACAGTACAGAAAATACCAACGAAACTCCAGCAACCTCTAAACCCCCACCAATTTTTATATATGTGTTACTGAATACAATAAAATGGTAATAGCCTATCGGAAGTAACACAAACAGAGACTTTCTATTGTACAGCATTAAAGAACAACACAATAAAAATAAATTCCCGTGACTCAGAAACATACCGAAAACTGGTAAGACATTAAACAGCAAAAAAATTGTGCATCAACGTACCAAATGAAAGAGGATAGAGCATACAGAGTTGTAATTCGTAATCTACATCATACAGTGCCCATTATATAATAAAAAGCGAAATAGAAAAACATGGGCATTTAGTACGCAATATTGTAAATATAAAACACAGAGTAAGTAAGGGACCCTCTAATGATGTTCTACGTCGATATAGAAACTAATCGAAATAATAAAAAAATATATGAAATTCAATTTATAAACAATGCGAA
Source organism: Diabrotica undecimpunctata (assembly GCF_040954645.1). Lineage (NCBI taxonomy): Eukaryota > Metazoa > Arthropoda > Insecta > Coleoptera > Chrysomelidae > Diabrotica > Diabrotica undecimpunctata. The sequence goes on along the minus strand of NW_027312234.1, from coordinate 5,075 downwards.
AATAGTTATTGAGGCCTCCGTATAAAAAGAATAACATTGTCCAGTGTTACCAGATGCCAATTGTATGGACACTCTAAGACATACTGTAATAGACCTTATCACTGTGTCAAATGTGGAGGCAACCATATGTCAGCTGATTGTAAAAAACCTAGAGACACACCCGCCATATGTGCTCTCTGCAATGGAGCACACACCGCAAATTACAAAGGATGCTTGGTATATAAAGAGTTAATTAGCGATAGAAACAGAGCAAGAGGAGTATCATCGGCACACTCCAGCGAACAATCAACTACAATATAACAGAAATACAGTACAGAATAATCCGCACTTAAACAATCAAAATCACGCGACTTACACACAAGCAACGGGTGAATAAATGTAAATAATGTCCATAAAAATACGAACTCATACAACCGAATCATGCAACTTACGCTCAAATAACAAGTGGAACACATGTAAGTAATACAAACAGTGACATTGGAGAGATGATGAAGAGTTTCCTTAACGAATTCAAAGCTATGTTTTCACAACTAATTAATCAAAATAGCGTGATCTTAAACATGCTTTCCACAGTAATAAATAAAATTAGTAATGGTACTTAAGTCACTACGAATTGCACAATGGAATGCCAACCGCCTAGGCAACCATAACACAGAAGGTTACTAAACTTTCTTAAACATAACAAAATTGATGTCTACTCATATCGGAAACCCATTTCACTGACAGAACGATGTTCAAGATCCCTCATTATTCTTATTTACAACACCAACCATCCTGATGGAACAGCACACGGTGGCGCTGCTATTATTGTACGTAACACTATACCACACTATGAGGAAATATGTATCAACGGAAAAAATACAAGCTGCAATAATCTGTATCAGTTCTCATCATGGTCTTTTGACATTGCGGCAATGTACAGCCCTCCAAGGTATAATATCACCACAGCAGAATATGAAGACTTCTTCAAACATCTATCAACAAATTCGTAATTGGAGGTGACTGGAATGCCAAGCATACAGACTGGGGATCAAGACTATGTACGACAAAGGGAAAAAATCTCAGACAAGCCATAGCTAACACAAACAGCTCTTACTTAACTACAGGGCAACCCACCTACTGGCCATCAGATCCAAACAAAATCCCAGATCTACTCGACTTCTTTATCCTCCATAACATGGCCTTAAATTATTTTGACATACAAGCATCCTGGGATCTGTCCACCGACCATACTCCCATAATTGTGACACTATCTACGCAAATTATAAAAACGTCCGAATATCCCTAAGTTGACAACATCAAAAACCAACTGGAATATATTCGAGTCTTACATAAATGAAAATTTAAATTTAAATATAAGATTAAAGCAACCAGACGATATCGATAATGCTGTGCTTCTTCTCACCCAAACTATACATGCAGCCGCTGAAATAGCTACACCCCCTCAGAATGACAAAGAAACCAAGTGACACCAACATACCCGTATATATAAAACGTCTTGTTGCACAAAAAAGAAGAGCCAGGCGCTAAGGCAAAGAAGTCGCAATCCTATAGATAAAAATGAATACAATAGATTAACACGGCAACTTAAAACTGCTCTACAAGACGCGAGGAATGATACATTTGAACTATTCATCAACAGCCTGTCAAAAGAAGACCACAGCATCTGGAAAGCAACGAAATCATTCAAGAGACCTATTCAGCACATACCACCTCTAAGGAAAGCCGATGGAAGCTGGGGAAAAACTGAACAAGAAAAGGCATCAATATTTGCTGAACATCTCTCACACGTTTTTGGGCACCTGAACTTAATAACAATAATAACGAAGAACAAGTTAAAAACTTCTTAGACGCTCCATGCCCAATGATGCTACCAATCAAATACTTACTCCTAATAATGTCAAAGAACAAATTTCTAGATGCAATAACTACAAAGCACCAGGCTTTGACATGATCACTGGGCTAATATTAAAAAATTACCGAGAAAAGCAATTGTCCTACTAACAATGATATATAATAGTATCATAAGATTAGCCTACTACCCGATTAATTGGAAGTTCGCACAAATAATTATGATTAGTAAAACCAAATAAAACCACCAAATATTACTACTTCATATAGACCAATCAGCTTACTTCCAATAATGTCAAAAATCTTAGAAAGACTTCTGCTCCAAAGATTCTCAGAAGACATCGGAATTAATTCAGTGATCCCCACTCACCAGTTTGGTTTCCGCGAAGCCCATTCAACTCTACAACAGTGTCATAGGATTGTTAAAAACATTAATGTATGCCTCGAGAGAAAAAAATTTGCACTGCTGCCTTCCTGGATATAGAACAAGCCTTCGACCGTGTTTGGCATGATGGTCTCCTGTATAAACTTAAGTCATCCTTTCCCACTCCTCACTATCTACTCTTAAAATCATACCTCACAGAACGTCACTTTCAAGTCAGATTCCTTACAGAAACCTCTCATTACTATCCCATAAAATCCGGTGTCCCTCAAGGAAGTGTCCTGGGTCCCCTCCTGTACCTCATATACACTGCTGATATTCCAACAACAAAATACGACCACAGTAGCCATGTTCGCAGATGACACCGCCATAATATCCATCGATGATGACCCCCAAGTAGCATCAGGAAACCTTCAAATACACATGAACCTACTACAAGACTGGATGAATAGATGGAAATCAAAGTTAACCATACTAAGTCTAATCAAATTACATTCACCAACAGAACATCATATGTCCAAGAATTAGACTGAACAACACATTACTACCAGTAAAAACAGAAGTCAAATACCTGGAATGACACTTGATCAAAAGCTCACTTGGAAAGCACACATCTTGGCAAAAAAAATCCAAATCACATGAAAATACGTCAAATGAATGGTTGATAGGCCGAAAATCACAGTTATCCACAGTTAATAAACTTCTCTTGTATAAGTGCATAATAAAGCCTATATGGACATATGGGTGCAACTATGGGGCTGTGCAAAGCCTTCTAATACCAAAATCATTCAGAGGATCCAATCCAAAATACTCAGAATGATTTTCAATGCGCCGTGGTACGTAGTAATAAAACACTACATGATGACTCTGGAATACCGTTCGTTGAAGACGAAATCAGCAGGACTAACAAGAATTATTTAGAACATCTGCCAGCCCACCCCAACGAGGAAGCAAGACAACTACACCTACAACCAGAAGTCAGACGAAGATTGAAGAGACAGTGGCCAACAGACTTTATTCACTAATTTTAACTTTAATTTTAATTTCCATTTCAATTCTAGTTTCAAATTATAATCCTACACTGATTTTATTTGTTAGTGTTAGTATTGGGAGTGTTATCAGTGGATAATTTCTCCTCTCATGTATTTGCAATACTCACATTTACTAATAGCTTGTAATAGCAGATTGTAAATTTACAAATTTAATAAAAAAAAAAAAATAAAAAAATATTTTGAACTTCACATGATACCTTTTAAGTATCAATATATATTCAAAATAAATGTTATGCACAATATTTCGCACAATTGGTGTACGTGGAATGTACAAACGAGCTTATGACTATTTAGGAATCTTTATTATTTTAAGATAAAATTAAAAACACAAAGTTTAAGTTATATAATAAATTCATTGTTTCCCTCTAATTAATCAACAGCTGTTATTAGCAGTTTTATCCTGCTGTGTCGCCGCTTAAAGGCACAAATTCTAAATTTCCATTGAGGAACAAATCAATTTGTCGTTAGAAATGGTGGAAAACAAGCGTGAATCGTGTCCATGACGCATGTAACGATATTTGCCAACCCTTGTTCGGTCGAGTGACCGGTGGGCAAAACGGTATGGACAAAAGGCGAACGTGTGATTGTTTTGTCAATTTGTAGTTGCCAAAGTCAAATTAGATTCATCGATTATTGATTAATATGCTCATTCTGGACTTGCTTTTAGGCCAGTTTACAATCTTTACTATCACACAATGCTATTGACTGTTTTATTTTCTTGAAGCTCTTTACATGTGTGATCTAAATTAATTAATCAGTAGTTGCCTAAATATATAATAACCTCTATTTTAAGTTTAGAGTTGCGAGTTGGAAGTGTTTGTAAATATTCACTATCAAAATAAACATAGACTACTAATCTTCCCACTTTCGCTGAACTATACCTACTCCAGATCTTTAATTTAATTTGAAAATTAAAAATTTTTGATAGCTTGGTCAAAAACCATCATCTTGCCCCTTTTTAAAATCGCAAAAGTTGAGTCTATAATCTAAATCATATAGATCTATTAGCTTAACAAGCAAGTTGATGAAGAAAATGGTAAACCATAGACTAACGTCGATGATTTACACGTATAATTACTTATTTTGATCCAATCGCTCTGAATTAATGATAGCTTAGTCTCGCTCTTTAGTATATTTTCTGTCTCCAAATATGTCTGTTCATTCCTTTATATTTTTTTTATCTTTATCATATTATATCTTAGATCACAAAACAATCCAGTATTACAATATTTTTGGTTTAAAACGAGAATTTAATACTCGTTGAAAATTTTATATCATCAAAAAATTACATTTGTGGAGTATACGCGGGAATTGTCTTAATATATCAAACATTTTCTTTTCTGTATAACAAGTCATTTCCTAGAAATACGGTTCGTAAGTCCTACCCTAAGAAACCATGCTGAAGTAAACGGAATTCCACAAGGTCTAGTAGTTCTAGTAGCAGTAAATAGTATCATTCATAATCTAACTAACCCCCTAAAAGTTCTATTAGTCGTAAACAATTTTGTTGTATACATCAAAGGTAAATTACTTAAATGAATGACAAACATATTGCAATCAATGCTAAACCAGGTAGAAGAATGGTCAGCTAGTACAGGCTTCCAATTTTTAACCACCAAAACTTTTCAGTATCTTCATCAATAACCTCCATGTTAACATTAAAGTTGTATAATGCCATCGTGGCATTTAAACCATCCGTAAATTTCTGGGCATGTGGTTTAATCAAAACTGTCTTGACAGGAGCATATAACGCAGACTGTATCTGAATCTTATAGAACTCTGAGATAGCG
>NW_027312233.1:0-34680 GCF_040954645.1 Diabrotica undecimpunctata | reverse complement strand
TTTTTATTATTCATATTTTGTCAAATGGTGTTCCAGTCATGTATACTTACGACCACACCATAACAAAAGTAGAGTCAGATGACGTTGCCCCCAATGCTCTATCATTTTTTAACACCTACCTGGATCCTGCTGTTAAAAAAACTTTATATGTTTGCCGACTATTGCGAAGGACAAAACAAAAATCACACTATCATCCAGTTCTTCCACTACGTAACTGCTACACTAAAAATATTTGACATTGTAAACAATTACTTACCCAGTGCACGGCCTATCCTTCATGGAACCGGACAAAAACATGGGATTGATCTCCAAAAGTGCAAAGGCTAAAACCTCAGAAGGCTGGAGAGAGGTTATAGAAGCCGCGCGAATCAAGCCACATCCGTTTGTTATTTTGTCATGTGAACAAATTTTGTTTAAAAAATAGAGTACATATTTGCCCTCCAAGTTCTACAAAAATAAATTTTCTTTTCCTATTCGGCAACTAAAATAGTTAATGGTTTTTGAAACAAATCTGATTAAGTTAAGCTATATCTACTGACTAAAGTTAAATCTGATTTAGAAATCAGATTAACTTTAGTCAGTAGTTTGTAGCTGAATTTGTTTTTTAACGTGATGTAGAAAAGCCTTCTGAAAATAAAAAAAAATAATAAAAATAAAAATTTTTTGATCCTGTTTTGATCTTTCGGAGGAAGAATCAACTCAGTCCATATTTTGTTTAAACAAAAAATATCTAAATATATAAAAATATTTAGCTAAAAATGTAATAAAATTATAGGCTTTTTATCGCTTTAAATTTTGTTTTCTTTCTCCTGAAAAATATAGTTTTTAATTTGTTGCCTTTTCTTATTTACCCTTCATTTGTGAGGACCTCATATTATAATATTATATTATGCTATTTACATAACACTACGGAGGAACCACTGGACTTAGCATTTCACGAAATTGTATGGAGAAGGAGAAGAAGAGAACAGAGAAATAAATCATTAACGAAACTCACGATAGAGTACTACTATCAGAAGAAGAGCTACAATGAACGAATGAAAAAAATTAAAAAACAGAAAAGCACCTGGTCCTGATAAAGATAAATAATGAACTGCTAAAATATGGAGGAACAATACTACGCAAATGGCTCCTAAAATTATTCGTCGATATAATAAATACCGGAGTAGTACCAGCGGAATGGAAGGAAAGTCTCCTGCTACCGATACTTAGAAAGGGAGACTCGGGAATATCCTGAAAATTATAGAGGCATTAATCTGATGAATACTACATTAAAATTGTTAACGGCAGTCATAAAAGATAAAATCGAGGAAAAAGCGAACAAGGCAGATGAACAACAAGGCTTCTGGAAGAACCACAGCAACACTAGACCGCAATTTTTATTATGAGACAAATAATAGAGAAGTCTATTGAATATGGAAAAACCAGCATACATGTGCTTTGTAGATTTAAAAAGTGGCTTTTGACAGGGTGAAGCGAAATGTTTATTTTAAATTTATTACCAAGCTGAAAAAATAGACCATCAGATAATAAGGACAATTATTGAAATTAACAAGAACAACATGACCAGAGTTATAATGTCCAACAGGGAAAACAGAATGCATATAACTGAAAGGAGTAATCCGCCAAGGAGACCCCGCTCAGCCCATGGTTATTCAATATGGTGATGAATCAAATAATTCACGAAGTAAGAAAACCGACACGGATACCACATGGGAGCGCATAAAAATCACGATACTATGCTATGCCGATGATGCAGTACTAATTGCTGATAACGAAGATGACCTACAAAGGCAGCTCCACACCTTCAATATCACAGCAAATAAACTTAATATGAGAATATCAGTAGAAAAAACTAAATGTATAGTGATCAACTGTGATCAGTAAAGAGCCGCGTAGATGCAAACTAGAAATAGACGGCAAAATTGTAGAACAAGTATAATGACATTCAATTACCTAGGAGTAGAGATCACTAGTGACAGGGATACAAGAACAGAGACCCACGAGGCAAGCATCAAAAGTGGCAAGAGTAAGTGGTTGCCTCCGAGAACCATATGGAGAAACAAATATCTGACCATGGAAAGCAAAATGAAAGACAACAGTAAGACCAATCCGAACATATGCAGCGGAGACAAGGACCGATACAAGAAAGAGACGAAACAACAAATCAACAATATCGAAATGAAAGTATTAAGATCAATAGTGGGCATATCATTAAGAGACAGACAAACCAACAGAAGTATACGCGAACAATGCAAAATTCAAAATATTAACAGGTGGATAAAAAACAAGAAAAAAAACTGGAACGAACATGTAAACCGATATGGGACCAGATAGATTAGCGAACATCTGTAAAAACAACAAGCCTTATATGCAGAAGACCCGTTGGAAGGCCGCCAAAAAGGTGGAAAGATAATGTACAGTCAACAATGACTGAAACAGAATAAGAGGCAGACAAACAGGAGTAATCCTAGTCGCGCGAACCAGAAGAAGAAGAAGAAGTTATTTAGAAGAAGCTCCTTACGTAAAACTAACATTTTGTCTTGCAATTTCATTTTTTACTTGCGTCCAAAACTTTTATAGGGTTTAAGTCTGGGTAATGTAGTGGACGTTGTAAGGAAAAAATGTCCACATTTTTGCATAACTTGTCAAATTATTTTTGTCGTTTGATGATATTTATACAATTGCGGTTTTAACATTGATGTTACAAATGTTTTCTGTTAATCAAAATAACATAAGGTATCAGCTTTTTTTAGAACAACTGGTAGCTGCTCGATGGAAATTTGTACTTTATAGTATGAGCATTGTGAGTGGAGGGAGCATAACAACAGATCACTACAGGAAAATCGGGGATTACCTGTTCTTTTAACCATTTTTGGGTAACTTTTTGTATCCATGTCATCATGATAATATCCAGACTTAGCCCGTGATGTAAAATAAAATGGGATTTTTATGTTAAAAACCCCTTTGCCCCATTATCGTGTATGGTAATCAACCTTTTGAAATGTTTTTTGAACAATCCTGTTACCACTATCATCTGACCAACTGTTCGGCGTAGTCTGTGCCTGCCTTGTACAAATGCTTCATCAACAATATTCAATTGGCTTACCTTTACTCTGGAGTATTTAAATGCTGTCTAAATACTTAAGACATAAAACCCAAATGTCAGTCCGTTCAATTAATAAAAAATATGCAACAATGAGCATCATGGTACAATGAATACAAGGTATGATACATAATGTTCCAAAAATCGGTTCGCTTTCGCTCATGACGTAGTCAAGACCGCTTATTCCCGCAACATTTGAATGTAGTTGTATAGTAAAGACTTTTAATTTTTAAGGTTTTCTATATAATTTAGCTAATTTAATTATTAGTAATTATAAAGACATGATAAAATTATGTTATAATATTTAATCATAAATAAAAATTTTAAGTTAATTTAATTTTATTTGATTTTTGGTACAGTTATTTTGTTAACATAGATATCCATTTATAAAACAATTTTTAATTATCTTTTATTACACGTAGGTACAGGTTAATCAACTTACTCCAACCATACTCCAGAGCTAAATATTCAGTTGTTTAAAAAGATACAAAAAAGTGGTAATGAAGGTACACAAAATTTGTACGTATATACCTACTGAACTAAACACAAAATCAAAATAAATAACGATAAAGTCAAATTTATTTAGATCGGATGAGCTAGCTGCCATCGAATATGAGTGTAGTGAGGTCACACAATATTGCACAATATTTTAAATGACATGTTTTGTAATATTCACACATAAAATTATCTTGTTATTGTTTATAATAATGATAACATTATATTTTTAATAATGATAACATGATTTAACAAAGAAAAAATATGTTATTTTTGGAAGATGCTAAATTGATTTCCTTCGAAATAGTCTTATTTGCAAATTGCATAGCAGGCTGAGGCTAGTTGCTTACTTAAGCAAATCGATATGATAAGAACCATTTAGGGTTGCTGTCTAAAAAAATAACAACAAATTTATAGTAACATGTTAAAAAGCTTTAAACTGATATATTCATATGAATTCTGGGTCTATCGTTAATCTACAAAATGAAAGATATTATATGGAGTTTTTTCTAGTTGCATAACTATGCGCATCACTCAGTTTATCCAAATGTTTTTAAAAGCACCTATTTTTAAACACAGAACAAACATTCAAAAATAGCGATGGTTCATGAAGAATCAAAATGAATTAATGCAGAGCTGAATAAATTACTGCAGAACCGCAGATATAGTTAGATTTGTAAAGTCAAAAAGACTAAACCGGGTTGGCCTACTTAAACAGAATACCAGATAATCGAGCTGTAAAAAGGAATGACAAGATTAAAACCCCAAGCAAATAGGACAAGAGGTAGGCCCAATAAAAGTTGGATAGAGGAAGATCTTCAAACCATGAACAATTGAACATCAGGCAGTGGTGAAGCAAAGTATATTGTTAAGCAGGCCAAGACCTACAAAGGGTTGTAGTGCCATTATAAGAAGAAAAAATAGAAGTTGGCAAATAAAAAGATAAAATTTTTATTATCAAGCATTATTTTACAATTTTTTACATTTTTCCTTTTTAATTTTTTGCCTTACTGTCCTTTAAAACGAAGATTCAACTCCTTAATTTCTGAAATACATTCTTGACCTAAAGAAAAGTGTCTACATTATCGTCACAATCAACATTATTAGCTGATGTTAATAAGTATTGAGTTACCTTAAAATATATTTATTATCTTATAACTTGCAATTTGCATCGTCACCATTGATATTATTGTCGAACTTTTGTTTTTATACAAGCCTTCTGTCTTGTCGATGTAAAGTCGTCTGAAGTCGATATTTATGGTTGTTTTAACGTTTGAACTAATTTTGTGCCGTTATTTTCATATTATATTGTTTGATAAGTAAATTTGCATATTGATAATCGGTAGTTTATAGTAATGTGTATATTTTTTATTTTTACTAAATGTTCATTATATAACTCATCTAAAATACCATATTGAATTATAAATCAGATTTTTCTTTATTGTAATCTATTTTGTTTTTACTTCAGTAAAAAACTGCTTGGAAATGGGTGACAGTGAATCAGAATACGCAAATCTACTACTATTTCCTATTCAACAGTATTTCCTCTGCACAAAATTTTTAAATTTCAAACGGATTTGCATACAAAAGATTGCTTATATTATTAGTATATCTATGAAAACAAAAATAAATATTTCGCCTAATCCCCAGGAAAAGAAGCAGGTTTTACGCTATTTGAAAATATAATTTTTTATTCAATTATAACCAAAACAAAAACAATTTAAAAAAAAACTCGATCACATTTTTTGACCATAATTTCAAAATGCTGTGTACGTTAAGCTGTAATAATGGGTTCGAGCCATTTTGAGCGGGTCTTGACTACGTCACACACTCCTGGGCCAGCTGTCAAATGTCAATATCATACCTTGTATTCATTGTATCATGAATAAGCATTGTGTTGTTTTGTTGAATCGATATTTTTGAAGCTGCCTTTTAATATTTTTGCTTAAATCTATTTGTAGGAAATTTGTATCAGGTATTTAAATTATTTAATATTGAAAGTTGACAATATTAAAATCTATAAATTCACAGTGCGTTAGCTTACGTCAAAGAAATACTATTGATTTTTTGTTGTTAAAAGGTTAAATACGTTTATTACTTGAAGCTTCAACTAAAGCTCTGAGATATTTCATACTCTAACGATATTATTCTCTTTTGCACTCTAGCAGAATAATTTTCAAATGTATTATTACCTAGAGTTGAATGAAAAATCAATCTAAATTATGAAAATTAATAATCGACATGAATCTCTAGATCCTTCTATTAATTGAGTTTCTATGAATAAATTGTTGTGATTTACAGAGTTGCAAAAAGGTGTACAACAAGGTATTATCTTCGTCACGAATAAACTTTTTAAAATTGTGAACTACTAAAATTCCATGAATACACTCAGTCACGTCGTTATTGTATTTTGCGTCTTTTTAGAAATATGTATGTATTTGAAGTTTATCTGTTTTCCTGCGTCTCCGCTATCTTATATTTTTTCTAACTACAGTAAAACTTCCTTTAGCCGAAATATTTGGGGAATTTGGGAGCCGTTTCGGTTAACAAGAAATTTCGGTTAAAAATAAAATTATTTTTTATAGTATTCTTGGTCAAAAGTATTAGTATTAAAAAATACTATGAGGTGATTTCGTAATGTTTTTTAATAAGTAAATACAGAATAAAGTAAATAAAATTAAGGAAAATGAACAAGTTTAACATGTTTTTTTAAAGAAATCTTCTGTTTTCTTTTGCGTTTTTTGTTTGACAAACGATGTTTTGCAGCTATATCTCTTCATCGTTCATTTGCAGAACGTCATGAGTTTACCTCATTCGATTGTTCGACGAAACGTAAAGCAATCGGAAAAAGGACAAAACTTTATGCAAAGATAACAAAAATTAAGAACTTTGTCGTGTTCCCTAACTAATTAGGCCTACTGTATAAAGTTCTTACCCTCTACGGCATTGAAAATCGTTGAAGGCAGCGCGAGTCGGCGGTCTCGTGCTGCCTGTTATCTGTTGGGTCGTCATCTTCGTCGTCTAATACGCCTCAGTTTGTCTGGATGAAGAACCATATCCATGATGTTCTGGTCGATGAATTCACTTTCTGAGTCATGGGCTGCTAACCACTCACGTATCTCTTCTTGGTTAATTTCGTCACATCCCGGCCAAAATTTTTTATTAACGGTTTAATATTTTCTGTCGTTTCTTAACCATTTTTCTTCTTCAAGGATCGTCAATCAAAATCAAATCCAAAAAGTTTGTTTCAGCATTTGAAGATTTGATCTTGTCCCACGACTCAGCACACCAATAAAACACCATGTTTCATTGTTAAATATTTGAGAATCAAACACTTTTGGATTCATTTGTCTTTCGTAATAACAGATATCTTACTCAGATTGACAGACACATTACAGAGTGCTCCTCTATAATGTCTCTATTACTCCCTGGTGTAACGGCTAAATTAAGCTCGTGACAATCGGTGGCAAAAGTCTCACAAATTGTCACCATTTTGTAAATTTTGAAGGTGAGTTTATCGCATTGTCAACAAGCAACAATGCTTTAATGGGAAGGTTTTTTGATTGATAAAAAGGATTTTTACCACTTGGGACGAATTCATGTTAGAACCATCTGAAAATAAAGTGGTCGACATCCATGAGCTTTTATTGGCCTCTATAAAAAAGCTGGAAGTGCTTTTTTCCGAAATCTCTTCTAGAGCTCTTGGTTTTTTTTTTTTATTTTCCCACAACATACATAGGTATTGGACCACTGTATTGAGAAAATTAATAGCAAATTTTTCCAATATTTGCCACTGTCAAAGACAAGTAAAAATACGTTTTTAACTGATAATATATTTAACATTTTAGAGAAATATACAATTATTAGAACAATAATAGAAGAAAATTACAAATTCTATAATTTCTAAATTAGTGGCGGTAAGTATTTACTAATAGAATAATAACAATAATACTCAAAATTTTTTTAATGAGAAAATAAAACATATTACTTTAATGACCTCTGCTCCATAGGTCATTAAACTGCGTACCAAGGTGTTTATAAAATTTCTCTTCTTTGTATTTCTGGTAATCTGTCTATCCCCACAGTACCCCGTTCATTTTGTTTTAATACATGTTCTTGTCTGTGCTAATCTGCTGGTTATCTCTTGCTCGGTGGTTCCATTTTTTGAGAGTATGAATCCTAAATATTTGAATTTGTCAGTGCCTCTTAATTTCCCTATTATCGTCCATTTCCAAGTTTTCTCACTGGTTCTTGCTCTGTTGTTAAATATTCGGTCCTTTCTAGATTTATTTCCAGTCCATTTTTTGTGTATTCCTTTTCTAATTTTCTGAGCATATAGCACAGATCTTCTTCATCTTGAGCCTTTACCACTTGGTCATTCTGCAAAAGCTTAATGTGTACAAGAAGTTGTCCCGGATTGGTATTCCCATCCCTTCACATTTCCTTTTTCCATGGTTTTAATATTTGTTCGAGGAATATCTTTGAACAGTGTCGGAAATGTAGAGCATTCCCTGCAATAAGCCTTTTGTGGTCTTAAATTCGTTGGAGTATTTATTGCCGGATTTTAACTCTTACCTTGTTGTTGTTGTAAAGGTTTTTTTACGGCTTCTATTAACCTCTGAGTTATTCCGATTTTCTTGATCGTGTTTCATAGTTGTTTTCTGGGGACCGTGTCATATGCCTTTTTTAAATCTATGATCAACCTTACTAAAAAGTGTAATCATGAGGTGTGCTGGTTTTAATTGGTGATAAAGATAATCAAATATAGGTTTTTGCTGGTGAAATTAGAAGAAGAAGAATTGAAATTTGACTCCGACTAGCGGATAATAGTTGAAGTATACATGACAGTCAGTAATGTAGATTATTTCGACTTAATGTGTGACGTCAGAGTAGAGAGCTTATAATAATATTGAGATACAAGATTTTCCCATACCCAAGTGCCTCATACTCGGTGGATTGGATTCACATGGTAAGGGGGCAGTCTTAATACATATCCAAAACTATGTAAAAATCTTATCTACTATAAATATTTTTACAATCACCCCTTTGGCTAACTGTAATAATTTCGGCTAAAAGGAATCCTGAGGAAATAAAATATTTTCATTCTAATTATTCTTTTTTTTATGTATTGTTCAGTAATTTGTTGGTTACTTATTTAAAATTTCCATTTGATATGGGGGCATTATCCTAAACTATAACATATGGTTCATGCAAACTGCGAAGCAGTTCTCCTTTCAAACCATTTCACAAACATCTCATTATTTCAGGTTATGGTGATCTTCTTCTGATGCACTCCATTACTGAAAATTTTGCGATCCACCACACAAAAAAATATTCTCAGTTTTGCGCTACCATTAGTAACTGTTGAACGTGAACGTGAACTGTGTTGAACAAAGCCATAACATGGCTCATCTGTCTACTCCTCTTCGACTCTCTATCTTCCCTTTAATTACTGTTTGTCATTTCTCATTAGATGACGTAGACGTTACCTTTTTGTAATTGCGAGAGCACAACGAGTACATATGTAGTCATTCCAGCACTTTTGCACCGCTAGAAAAAAGTCTTAGGAAACTAATAAGATTTTCTAACTGTGCGTTACCTTTTTGTAATTGCGAGAGCACATCAATTACATATGTAGTCATTCCAGCACTTTTGCACCGCTAGAAAAAAAGTTAGGAAACTAATAAGATTTTTGTAACGGTGCGTTACCTTTTTGGAACTCCGAGAGCACAACAATCACGTAATGTGATCATTCCAGCTGTTTTTGCACCGCTAGAAAAAAGTTAGGAAACTAATAAGATGTTGTAACGGTGCGTTTACCTTTCTGTTTTAGCGAGAGCAAACACAATTACATATGTAGTCCATATCAGCACTTTTTGCACCGCTAGAAAAAAAGTTAGGAAACTAATAAGATTTTCTAACGGTGCGTTACCTTTTTGTAATTGCGAGAGCACAACGAGTACATATGTAGTCATTCCAGCACTTTTTGCAACCGCTAGAAAAAAAGTTAGGAAACTAATAAGATTTTCTAACTGTGCGTTACCTTTTTGTAATTGCGAGAGCACATCAATTACATATGTAGTCATTCCAGCACTTTTGCACCGCTAGAAAAAAAAGTTAGGAAACTAATAAGATTTTGTAACGGTGCGTTACCTTTTTGGAACTCCGAGAGCACAACAATCACGCATGTTATCATTCCAGTTCTTTTGCACCGCTAAGAAAAAAAGTAGGAAATTAATAAGATTTTTCTAACGGTACGTTACCTTTTTGTAAATTGCGACGAGCACATCAATTACATATGTGGTCATTCCAGCTCTTTTGCACCGCTAGAAAAAAACGTTAGGAAGCTTATAAGATTTTTCTAACGGTGCGTTACTTTTTGGAACTCCGAGAGCAACAATAATCACGCATGTTATCATTCCAGCTCTTTTGACAACCGCTAGAAATAAAGTTAGGAAACTAATAAGATTTTCCTAACGGTGCGTTACCTTCTGTTTTTTGCGAGAGCACAACAATTACATATGTAGTCATTCCAGCACTTTTGCACCGCTAGAAAAAAAAGTTAGGAAACTAATAAGATTTTCTAACGGTGCGTTACCTTTTTGTAATTGCGAGAGCACATCAATTACATATGTAGTAATTCCAGCACTTTTGCACCGCTAGAAAAAAAAGGTTGGGAAACTAATAAGATTTTCTAACGGTGCGTTTACCTTTTTAGAATTCTGAGAGCACAACAATTACATATGTAGTCATTCCAGCACTTTTGCACCGCTAGAAAAAAAGTTAGGAAACTAATAAGATTTTCTAACGGTGCGTTACCTTTTTAAAACTCCGAGAGCACAACAATTACATATGTAGTCATTCCAGCACTTTTGCACCGCTAGAAAAAAAGTTAGGAAACTAATAAGATTTTCTAACGGTGCGTTACCTTTTTGTAATTGCGAGAGCACATCAATTACATATGTAGTCATTCCAGCACTTTTGCACCGCTAGAAAAAAAGGTTAGGAAACTAATAAGATTTTGTAACGGTGCGTTACCTTTTTGGAACTCCGAGAGCACAACAATCAACGTATGTGATCATTCCAGCTGTTTTGCACCCGCTAGAAAAAAAGTTAGGAAACTAATAAGATGTTGTAACGGTGCGTTTACCTTTTTGGAACTCCCGAGAGCACAACAATCACGTATGTGATCATCTCCAGCTGTTTTGCACCGCTAGAAAAAAAGTTAGGAAACTAATAGGAATTTTCTAAACGGTGCGTTACCTTTTTAGAATTCTGAGAGCACAACAATCACATATGTGATCATTCAGTTCTTTTGCACCCGCTAGAAAAAAAGTTAGGAAACTAATAAGATTTTCTAACGGTACGTTACCTTTTTGTAAGTCTGCGAGAGCACATCAATTACATATGTGGTCATTCCAGCTCTTTTGCACCGCTAGAAAAAAAGTTAGGAAACTAATAAGATTTTTCTAACGGTGCGTTACCTTTTTGTAATTGCGAGAGCACATCAATTACATATGTGGTCATTCCAGCTCTTTTGCACCGCTAGAAAAAAAGTTAGGAAGCTTATAAGATTTTCTAACGGTGCGTTACTTTTTGGAACTCCGAGAGCACAATAATCACGCATGTTATCATTCCAGCTCTTTTTGCACCGCTAGAAAAAAAGTTAGGAATACTAATAAGATTTTCTAACGGTGCGTTACCTTTCTGTTTTTTGCGAGAGCACAACAATTACATATGTAGTCATTCCAGCACTTTTGCACCGCTAGAAAAAAAGTTAGGAAACTAATAAGATTTTCTATCGGTGCGTTACCTTTTTGTAATTGCGAGAGCACATCAATTACATTATGTAGTATTCCAGCACTTTTGCACCGCTAGAAAAAAAGTTGGGAAACTAATATAGATTTTCTAACGGTGCGTTAACCTTTTTAGAATTCTGAGAGCACAACAATTACATATGTAGTCATTCCAGCACTTTTGCACCGCTAGAAAAAAAAGTTAGGAAGCTTATAAGATTTTCTAACGGTGCGTTACTTTTTGGAACTCCGAGAGCACAATAATCACGCATGTTATCATTCCAGCTCTTTTGCAACCGCTAGAAAAAAAAGTTAGGAAACTAATAAGATTTTCTAACGGTGCGTTACCTTTCTGTTTTTGCGAGGAGCACAACAATTACATATGTAGTCATTCCAGCACTTTTGCACCGCTAGAAAAAAAGTTAGGAAAACTAATAAGATTTTCTAACGGTGCGTTACCCCTTTTTGTAATTGCGAGAGCACATCAATTACATATGTGGTCATTCCAGCTCTTTTGCACCGCTAGAAAAAAAGTTAGGAGCTTATAGATTTTCTAACGGTGCGTTACTTTTTGGAACTCCGAGAGCACAATAATCACGCATGTTATCATTCCAGCTCTTTTGCAACCGCTAGAAAAAAAAGTTAGGAAACTAATAAGATTTTCTAACGGTGCGTTACCTTTCTGTTTTTGCGAGAGCACAAACAATTACATATGTAGTCATTCCAGCACTTTTGCACCGCTAGAAAAAAAGTTAGGAAAACTAATAAGAATTTTCTAACGGTGCGTTAACCTTTTTGTAATTGCGAGAGCACATCAATTACATATGTAGTAATTCCAGCACTTTTGCACCGCTAGAAAAAAAAGTTTGGAAACTAATAAGATTTTCTAACGGTGCGTTACCTTTTTAGAATTCTGAGTAGCACAACAATTACATATGTAGTCATTCCAGCACTTTTGCACCGTAGAAAAAAAAGTTAGGAAACTAATAAGATTTCTCTAACGGTGCGTTACCTTTTTAAAACTCCAGAGAGCACAACAATTACATATGTAGTCATTCCAGCACTTTTGCACCAACTAGAAAAAAAGTTAGGAAACTTATAAGATTTTCTAACGGTGCGTTTACCTTTTTGTAATTGCGTAGAGCACATCAATTACATATGTAGTCATTCCAGCACTTTTGCACCGCTAGAAAAAAAAGTTAGGAAACTAATAAGATTTTGTAACGGTGCGTTACCTTTTTGGAACTCCGAGAGCACAACAATCACGTATGTGATCATTCCAGCTGTTTTGCACCGCTAGAAAAAAAGTTAGGAAACTAATAAGATGTTGTAACGGTGCGTTACCTTTTTGGAACTCCCGAGAGCACAACAATCACGTATGTGATCATTCCAGCTGTTTTGCACCGCTAGAAAAGAAAGTTAGGAAACTAATAGGATTTTCTAACGGTGCGTTACCTTTTTTAGAATTCTGAGAGCACAAACAATCACATATGTGATCATTTCCAGTTCTTTTGCACCGCTAGAAAAAAAGGTTAGGAAAACTAATAAGATTTTCTAACGTACGTTACCTTTTTGTAATTGCGAGAGCACATCAATTACATATGTGGTCATTCCAGCTCTTTTGCACCGCTAGAAAAAAAGTTAGGAAGCTTATAAGATTTTCTAACGGTGCGTTACTTTTTGGAACTCCGAGAGCACAATAATCACCGCATGTTATCATTCCAGCTCTTTTGCAACCGCTAGAAAAAAAGTTAGGAAAACTAATAAGATTTTCTAACGGTGCGTTACCTTTCTGTTTTTTGCGAGAGCACAACAATTACATATGTAGTCATTCCAGCAACTTTTGCACCGCTAGAAAAAAAGTTAGGAAAACTAATAAGATTTTCTAACGGTGCGTTAACCTTTTTGTAATTGCGAGAGCACATCAATTACATATGTAGTAATTCCAGCACTTTTGCACCGCTAGAAAAAAAGTTGGGAAAACTAATAAGATTTTCCTAACGGTGCGTTACCTTTTTAGAATTCTGAGAGCACAACAATTACATAGGTAGTCATTCCAGCACTTTTGCACCCGCTAGAAAAAAAGTTTAGGAAACTAATAAGATTTTCTAAACGGTGCGTTACCTTTTTGAAACTCCGAGAGCACAACAATTACATATGTAGTCATTCCAGCACTTTTGCAACCGCTAGAAAAAAAGTTAGGAAACTAATAAGATTTCTATCTAACGGTGCGTTACCTTTTTGTAATTGCGAGAGCACATCAATTACATATGTAGTCATTCCAGCACTTTTGCACCGCTAGAAAAAAAGTTAGGAAACTAATAAGATTTTGTAACGGTGGCGTTACCTTTTTTGGAACTCCGAGAGCACAACAATCACGTATGTGATCATTCCAGCTGTTTTGCCACCGCTAGAAAAAAAGTTAGGAAACTAATAAGATGTTGTAAACGGTGCGTTACCTTTTTGGAACTCCGAGAGCACAACAATTACGTATGTGATCATTCCAGCTGTTTTGCACCGCTAGAAAAAAAGTTAGGAAACTAATGTTGCGTTCTGCACATACGATGACCTCAATATAACAATTGGGGTCATCCTGAAGGGGGAGAGAAGATATTTTGTTCAATCTAGAAACACGGCTGGTTGCCCCCTTTCGGATTGGGTATGTATATTAAAATAAAAGAAATGAAAACAAGTGGACTGTATAAAACTCTATTTTAACACGAAGTAAAAGCAATCATAAATAAACATAACCCAATATACCTACAATTATAAATAAAGGAAGAATATAAACTTAAAAGAAGAAGAATATATGTAGTATCAAACTTACACACAAAAAGAGACCATAAACAAACCATAGCTGTCGATTGTATATATACCACGTTATAGATAGAAATAATATACAAAAAATAAAAAAATATGAATATATATGTCATAAAAAACAAATTATTAAACTCAATGCAAAGTATACTCATAATACACATTATGGAGTTAATATTAGGTAATAAAAATACACAACACTGTGATATATATACAAAAAGAATAGTGAAATTATTATAATATGAAAAAATATACAAATCTACATAAAGGTAATGAAATGTTCTCAATCAAGTTCAATCCGCGATCGCGGCACAACTGATAAACAGTTCGAAGCAAATATGACATCTATATACCAAGTAAACGTACTTGATATATGCAGCACAAAATTATGGTATTGTTCCTTACCCAATGAGAAGATGGCACTCCGGCCACCGCAAAAAATATGTCTTCACCGACGAATAACAGGAACCTCACAAAATTTTCTAATTTCAACTTTTCTGCATCAAAACCGACTTCCTCGGTCAAAGGACCGCTGGCAAGTGTCTTAAGGTACTCTTAACCCAAACGCACACACATGTGTGTGGTTTGAGAGATAAAACTCGACTTTGATTGTGTAGATGCATCGTTTATCTCCAATACACATCTGGTCATTTGCAGATTGCCCGTCTCGTAGCATGTAGTTTTTTTAACCCAGATGCACCCTTATACATGAAATCTTGATATACGGGGAGAATCAAAAACTACCCATAAAGTCTTAATATTTTAATAAATGTTTATTAAACAGTTGCGAAACTGCAACATTCTCCCCGCGTTGGCATAAGTGCCAATAACACATAACTGTACTTTGTACTCGCGACGCACCTGTACAAATTCCGAAACCGTAAACACTTCTTCGGTTACGAAACGAACGCCACACTTTACAAGAATACGAAAGCTCTACAATCACAAAAGAGCACAAAGAACGATTAACTTACAAAACGATAATAGGTTACAAATACATAACTAATACTAAATATACATCACTACAATTATACAATTATCAGTACTATACATAAAACGGATTTCCTCTCTTATAGGAAGTGCATTCCTCTATTATCCTAGGATACAATACATGAACTTGACGCCATCGAGATGTGACTACTCAAGCGAATCCTCAGGATATCATGGACGGACCAGTTAACCACGGGACCGTATGAAAAGAACGAGGGAAAGAAAGAAAAGTGATGTATATCGTTAGAAGGCAACAATCAGAAAGTCTCGGACACATGATAGAGACGGCACTCAATACAAATACTACAAATAACCTTCTAATAGTTCTCGACAAAGCAAGGAAATGGGAGAAGACAATTATCCTGGTTAACAAACCTAAGGAAATGGTTCTCCGCAACAACAAATAAGTCAAGGGCAATAAACAGAATATTTGTAGCCGGAATGGCCACTAAAATATTCGAAACGAATAAGCAGCAAAGGCAAAAGAAAATATCGTATGAATTGTAACACTGTCCCTAGATATTAGCAATCTACCTGGACAGACATAATCATGACAAAAATGTAAAATGAAGAAACTTCTATTCTTCCATAAGCTTTATCCATAAAAGAATAATTATGATAATTTAAACAACAATAAGCAAAATTATATCTCAGGTTGAGACTTAGCTCCCTCTCGATAAAAAAGCGGCGACTAATTCTAAGCTAGGAGTAGTCTTAGTCAATTAGAATAAATCAGAATTACGATAAATAAAGAGATAAACAGAATAGAGAAAATTACGAACATTATAATATTTAATAAACCAGGCCCTTTTTTTACTAAAAAGGCAATTTTGAAAACGAACGAAAAACAAAAGTGGTGCAACTTCTAAGAATTCTTTGTACTTTAAAAGAATTCGGTACAATGTCAAAAGAAAATGTCTTAACTCTCCAAACATTAAAACCGTTATTTTTATAACGTGGCGCAAATACATGAACAAATAAAGCTACGCAAGCTTTAAAATAAAAATATATATCCCATAATCTATGGCAATAAAAAGATATCTCGAACAAGTAACACAATGATAGATGGGACTCTCAACATTATAAAATGTGTAACAACTAAGTCCGAAATGATGTCTACAAATTGGACGTACCTTGGAGCCTTACAGGTCCCAATACGTGTATTTCAAACATCTTTAAAAACAACTAGATTTGTTCGAAGAAAGAAGAAAATGATGCCTTTGAGCATAAGGAATGGTATCATTCCTCAACATACCGCTAACTTTCGCACGGTGAATAATTTCCCTCTGGAAATAAATTCCAAATATCCAACTGATTATCCGGATTGGTAATACCGGATGGCAACGATTCCAATATACGAGGAAACGAGAAACTTTTTAAGTCTTGAATAATAAGCAATTCAGCTTGCTTTTTACGAACGTTTCTGATGAAACAAACACAAATTCCTTTACTCGGCGTAAACGAGAAAGATAGGAGTACATTTTAAACGTATGTACCCCGAATGTTAAATCTAGAGATGGGTGTAGTACCACTCTAGGAACTTTTGACCCAATTATGGATCGCAATATCTAAGGTTATTAGATTCTTTAAAATTGTCTCTGTCACGAGACGACAAGAATTTTGGGCTCACAATGCCAAGATTTCGATCGAGCAAGTGTATCGGGGGTAGCTCCCCGCGAAGCTGTATTTGGCAGCGTCATCATCAGACACCCCATCATGGAAGTCGTGCATAAAGAAATATCCTTGGGTAAGGATTGAATATTAGAATGGACCTGAGGTCCAGAGAGATGTACATTATTAAAGGATAGCCCCGTAAAAGAACTCGTGCTTGTATGAGCGTCACGAGTCTTGTAGGACTCTCTATCATTTACCACTGCCACAGGTGGAAGGGAATATGCAATACTGCTAAGGCCCGTAGGTAACGCCTTAGGGACAGTATCTACATGAGCTAAAGTCGAGGATAGCTGACCTAACGAACTAGGCGCCATCACACGAGGTGTTTGACGACGTGGATGTCTCGAAAGAAGGTTGAGGTTTTGAAAAAGATGAGTCTTTTGACATATGATTTTGAGAAGATTTAACTACATTGAATTAGATGGCATAAATCTGAAATAAGTGTGGGAGGTCTTTCCCCCACATGTACCTAGAAGAACAATGGGATGCACTACCTACTTTATAATACGTAAAGGATGAGAGGACGGGCTCCCATATATAAGTCCCATTGCCTTACAAAACAAATCGTCTACAATGTTTCGATTCTCGCTATCTTCAGCGGAATCTCCCAATAAGTTCTCTCGATTGCATCTGTGCGCATTCATATTTATCATACTCAACCTGTAAAATACTCAAGACGAACTTTCAAAAGATAATCAATATTCGACCAATGAAAACATTTTCTGCAATCCAATTACAGTGACGAATAATTGCATTCTTTGCAGACCGTCTCTTGAATTTGAGGGTTTCCAATTGTTCTAGACAAAAAAGGAGCAGCTAATATTTAAAACTGACAAGACAAAAAGAAAAAGATAGTAACGAGTAAAGTAATTGTAAATCTCTGGATTTTTTACAGAAACAAACCAAAGAGATACTTGTAATAGTCGAAAGCATGGTCTCTATATTTAGACAACTAACAACAAAATAAAAAGAAACAGTCTCACAGACCTGGTATCTTATCAAGGAAAAGATATATCCCAATTTAAAACGATACAATCTAGTACTAATGTCCCTACAATCATGCAAAAATAAACAAAAAATGGTTGCAATAACCAAAAATAATTTCTCCACCCACAAAACACTAACAAACACAAAAGAAGAAATGTCTCTACAGACTGGGTATCTTTTTTCAGAAAATAAATACCCCCAATGTAAATGGGTTTATACCTAACCGCAATAAGGTCTCTAGCATAAGAAAACCCTAAACAAGTAAAAGTAAGAATGTCTTTCGGCAGACTGAGTATATGCTTAGACAAATAGAAATACCTCCACTAAAAAACACTATCAAAAAATCAGCAAAGAAATGGGTATAAAACCTGAAAAAGGTCTCTGTTATAAGAGCACCTTGAATAATGTATATAAAAAAAGGTAGTCTTTTGGCAGACTGAGTATATGCTTAGACAAACGAAATACTTCACTGTAATAAGTACGAAAGAATCAGCAAAAAATGGGTATAAAAACACCGGAAAAGGTCTCTGTCATAAGAGCACCTTGAATAAAGGATATTAAAAAGAAACAGTCTTTCGGCAGACTAGTTATCTTTCAGTATAAGAGAAGTCTCAATGTAAAATGGTTATAAAAAACCGTAAAAAAGGTCTCTGTAAAAAGAGCACCTTAAAAATTAATATATAAAAAAGAAATAGTCTTTCGACAGACTAGTTATCTTTCAGTATAAAAGAAGTCTCAATGTAAAATGGTTATAAAACCGTAAAAAGGTCTCTGTAAAAAGAGCACCTTGAAAATTAATGTAAGGAACAAAATTGTCTTTCTGCAGACAACTGGATATCTTTTAGTATAAAAGATATACCGTAATGTAAATGGGTATAACAACCGCAAAAAGGTCTCTGTCAGAAGAGAACCTCGAAAAAGCAATGTAAAAAAAAGAAATAGTCTTTCGGCAGACTAGGTATCTTTTAGTAGAAAAGAATTATATATACAATAAATGGTTATAACAACCACGAAAAGAAGGTTTCTGTCAGAAGAGCACCTGAAACAAAGAATGTAAAGAAGAAATAGTCTTTTGGCAGACTAGGTATCATCTTTCGGCAGACGAGTAGGTATCTTTTTACATAAAACAAATACCTGACTATATAGTTATGATAACCGCAAAAAGGTATACAGTAAATAAACCTTGTACAACGTAAAAAGTCAAATGTCTTTCGGCAGACTGGGTAACTTTTCAGATAAAAGAAATACCCGACTATACTATGGTTGTGATAACCGCAATAAGGTCTCTAGCATAAGAGAACCTCGACAAAGAAATAGTCTTTCAGCAGACTAGGTATCGTCTTTCGGCAGACGACTGGGTATCTTTTCAGTATAAAAGAAATACCCCAACAAATAGTTATCACAACCAACTAGGCTCCTACCATAAGGAACCCGTGAGCAAGTCAAATAAAATGGTTATCATAATTGATAAGGTCCCTACCATAAGGAAACCGTAAACAACGACATATTAACTAGTTATCATAACCGACAAGGCTCCTACCATAAGGAAACCGCAACTACATATGGAAAAGAACATGGAAAAAATAGGTATCTACTATCAGAGAACCCTAAACAAACAAAAAAACAGAAAAAAAATAAGAAAATCCGGCTCGAAGGACCATTTTGTTGCGTTCTGCACATACGATGACCTCAATATAACAATTGGGGTCATCCTGAAGGGGGAGAGAAGATATTTTGTTCAATCTAGAACACGCTGGTTGCCCCCTTTCGGATTGGGTATGTATATTAAAATAAAAGAAATGAAAACAAGTGGACTGTATAAAACTCTATTTTAACACGAAGTAAAAGCAATCATAAATATACATAACCCAATATACCTACAATTATAAATAAAGAAGAATATAAACTTAAAAGAAGAAGAATATATGTAGTACAAACTTACACACAAAAAGAGACCATAAACAAACCATAGCTGTCGATTGTATATATACCACGTTATAGATAGAAATAATATACAAAAAATAAAAAAATATGAATATATATGTCATAAAAAACAAATTATTAAACTCAATGCAAAGTATACTCATAATATACATTATGAGTTAATATTAGGTAATAAAATACACAACACTGTGATATATATACAAAAAGAATAGTGAAATTATTATAATATGAAAAATATACAAATCTACATAAAGGTAATGAAATGTTCTCAATCAAGTTCAATCGCGATCGCGGCACAACTGATAAACAGTTCGAAGCAAATATGACATCTATATACCAAGTAAACGTACTTGATATATGCAGCAACAAAATTATGGTATTGTTCCTTACCCAATGAGAAGATGGCACTCCGGCCACCGCAAAAAATATGTCTTCACCGACGAATAACAGGAACCACAAAATTTCTAATTTCAACTTTTCTGCATCAAACCGACTTCCTCGGTCAAAGGACCGCTGGCAAGTGTCTTAAGGTACTCTTAACCCAAACGCACACACATGTGTGTGGTTTGAGAGATAAAACTCGACTTTGATTGTGTAGATGCATCGTTTATCTCCAATACACATCTGTGTCATTTTGCAGATTGCCCGTCTCGTAGCATGTAGTTTTTAACCCAGATGCACACTTATACATGAAATCTTGATATACGGGGAGAATCAAAACTACCATAAAGTCTTAATATTTAATAAATGTTTATTAACAGTTGCGAAACTGCAACAACTAATAGGATTTTCTAACGGTGCGTTACCTTTTTAGAATTCTGAGAGCACAACAATCACATATGTGATCATTCCAGCTCTTTTGCACCGCTAGAAGAAAAGTTAGGAAACTTATAAGATTTTCTAACGGTGCGTTACCTTTTTGTAATTGCGAGAGCACATCAATTACATATGTAGTCATTCCGGCATTTTTGCACGGGTGGGAAAAAAAGTTAGGAAACTAATAAGATTTTGTAACAATGCGTTACCTTTTTGGAATTCCGAGAGCACAACAATTACATATGTAGTCATTCCTGCACTTTTGCACCGCTAGAAAAAAAGTTAGGAAATTTGTAAGATTTTCTAACGGTGCGGTACCTTTTTGGAACTCCGAGAGCACAACAATCACGCATGTTATCATTCCAGCTCTTTTGCACCGCTAGAAAAAAAGTTAGGAAATTTATAAGATTTTCTAACGCTGCGTTACCTTTTTGGAACTCCGAGAGCACAACAATCACGCATGTTATCATTCCAGCTCTTTTGCACCGCTAGAAAAAAAGTTAGGAAACTAATAGGATTTTCTAACGGTGCGTTACCTTTTTAGAATTCTGAGAGCACAACAATCACATATGTGATCATTCCAGCTCTTTTGCACCGCTAGAAGAAAAGTTAGAAAACTTATAAGATTTTCTAACGGTGCGTTACCTTTTTGTAATTGCGAGAGCACATCAATTACATATGTAGTCATTCCGGCACTTTTGCACGCCTAGAAAAAAAGTTAGGAAACTAATAAGATTTTGTAACAATGCGTTACCTTTTTGGAATTCCGAGAGCACAACAATTACATATGTAGTCATTCCTGCACTTTTGCACCGCTAGAAAAAAAGTTAGGAAATTTATAAGATTTTCTAACAGTGCGTTACCTTTTTGGAACTCCGAGAGCACAACAATCACGCATGTTATCATTCCAGCTCTTTTGCACCGCTAGAAAAAAAGTTAGGAAATTTATAAGATTTTCTAACGGTGCGTTACCTTTTTGGAACTCCGAGAGCACAACAATCACGCATGTTATCATTCCAGCTCTTTTGCACCGCTAGAAAAAAAGTTAGAAAACTAATAAGATTTTCTAACGGTGCGTTACCTTTCTGTAATTGCGAGAGCACAACAATTACATATGTAGTCATTCCAGCACTTTTGCACCGCTAGAAAAAAAGTTAGGAAACTAATAAGATTTTCTAACGGTGCGTTACCTTTTTGTAATTGCGAGAGCACAACGAGTACATATGTAGTCATTCCAGCACTTTTGCACCGCTAGAAAAAACTATCACATCAATTACATATGTAGTCATTCCGGCACTTTTGCAAGGCTAGAAAAAAAGTTAGGAAACTAATAAGATTTTGTAACAATGCGTTACCTTTTTGGAATTCCGAGAGCACAACAATTACATATGTAGTCATTCCTGCACTTTTGCACCGCTAGAAAAAAAGTTAGGAAATTTATAAGATTTTCTAACGGTGCGTTACCTTTTTGGAACTCCGAGAGCACAACAATCACGCATGTTATCATTCCAGCTCTTTTGCACCGCTAGAAAAAAAGTTAGGAAACTAATAAGATTTTTTAACGGTGCGTTACCTTTCTGTAATTGCGAGAGCACAACAATTACATATGTAGTCATTCCAGCACTTTTGCGCCGCTAGAAAAAAGTTAGGAAACTAATAAGATTTTCTAACGGTGCGTTACCTTTTTGTAATTGCGAGAGCGAGAGTGTAATTTTGTAATTTTAAACAAAATATTCACTTTTAATTTTCACGAAATTTTCAGCAAAGTGTATATTTTGTTTAAAATTTGAATTATTTCGATTAAGGGTGACTTGCTGATTAAACAAATGTAAACACGTGGCCAGAAATTATGCATTTTTTTGCCGGAAAATCGAAAAAAACTGTAGAAAATTGGATTTTTATCAAATTTCGTTAATCGGCTATATTGGCGTCAATTTTGGTCCGAGAGTCAAGCGAATTCACATTTCCTACATAAAATTGGCCGCTCGTTCTTCTGCCATAATCAGAATTTTCCTACATCTTACGGTTCGTGAGAAAAATTTCCACTGGGATGTTTGTACTTGCTGAAAATTTCGTGAAAATTAAAAGTGTATATTTTGTTTAAAATTTGAATTATTTCGATTAAGGGTGACTTGCTGATAAACAAATGTAAACACGTGGCCAGAAATTATGCATTTTTTTGCCGGAAAATCGAAAAAACTGTAGAAAATTGGATTTTTATCAAATTTCGTTAATCGCTATATTGGCGTCAATTTTGGTCCGAGAGTCAAGCGAATACACATTTCCTACATAAAATTGGCCGCTCGTTCTTCTGCCATAATCAGAATTTTCCTACATCTTACGGTTCGTGAGAAAAATTTCCACTTGGATGTTTGTACTTGCTGAAAATTTCGTGAAAATTAAAAGTGAATATTTTGTTTAAAATTTGAATTATTTCGATTAAGGGTGACTTGCTGATTAAAAAAATCTAAACATGTGGCTAAAAATTATGGACCGTTTTGCCGGAAAACCGAAAAAAACTGTAAATTTTTAATTCGATTTTTCCTCTTTTCCGGCAAACTGGGGTTAAGGGATTAGAAAAAAACACATGTTTGGAATAAGCTGGACCAAGAGCATGTACCGAAACATTAAACAAAATTTTTTTTTCTGGAAAATTTGGAAAAATTTTTCCAAGGGGGTACCCTTGGATTTTTATCAAATTTGGTTTAAACGGCTATATTGGCGTCAATTTTGGTCCGAGAGTCAAGCGAATACACATTTCCTACATAAAATTGGCCGCTCGTTCTTCTGCCATACTCAGAATTTTCCTACATCTTACGGTTCGTGAGAAAAATTTCCACTGGGATGTTTGTACTTGCTGAAAATTTCGTGAAAATTAAAAGTGATATTTTGTTTAAAACTTGAATTATTTCGATTAAGGGTGACTTGCTGATTAAACAAATGTAAACACGTGGCCAGAAATTATGCATTTTTTTGCCGGAAAATCGAAAAAACTGTAGAAAATTGGATTTTTATCAAATTTCGTTAATCGCCTATATTGGCGTCAATTTTGGTCCGAGAGTCAAGCGAATACAAATTTCCTACATTAAATTGGCTCTCGTACTTCTGACATACTCAGAATTTTCCTTTATCCTACGGTTCGTGAGAAAAATTTCCACTTGGATGTTTGTACTTGCTGAAAATTTCGTGAAAATTAAAAGTGCATATTTTGTTTAAAATTTGAATTATTTCGATTAAGGGTGACTTGCTGATTAAACAAATGTAAACAAGTGGCCAGAAATTATGCATTTTTTTGCCGGAAAATCGAAAAAACTGTAGAAAATTGGATTTTTATCAAATTTCGTTAATCGGCTATATTGGCGTCAATTTTGGTCCGAGAGTCAAGCGAATACACATTTCCTACATAAAATTGGCCGCTCGTTCTTCTGCCATAATCAGAATTTTCCTACATCTTACGGTTCGTGAGAAAAATTTCCACTTGGATGTTTGTACTTGCTGAAAATTTCGTGGAAAATTAAAAGTGAATATTTTGTTTAAAATTTGAATTATTTCGATTAAGGGTGACTTGCTGATTAAAAAAATCTAAACATGTGGCTAAAAATTATAAACCGTTTTGCCGGAAAACCGAAAAAAACTGTAAATTTTTTAATTCGATTTTTTCTCTTTTCCGGCAAACTGGGGTTAAGGGATTAGAAAAAAACACATGTTTGGAATAAGCTGGACCAAGAGCATGTACCAAAACATTAAACAAAATTTTTTTTTCTGGAAAATTTGGAAAAATTTTTCCAAGGGGGTACCCTTGGATTTTTATCAAATTTGGTTTAAACGGCTATATTGGCGTCAATTTTGGTCCGAGAGTCAAGCGAATACACATTTCCTACATAAAATTGGCCGCTCGTTCTTCTGCCATAATCAGAATTTTCCTACATCTTACGGTTCGTGAGAAAAATTTCCCACTTGGATGTTTGTACTTGCTGAAAATTTCGTGAAAATTAAAAGTGAATATTTTGTTTAAAATTTGAATTATTTCGATTAAGGGTGACTTGCTGATTAAAAAATCTAAACATGTGGCTAAAAATTATGAACCGTTTTGCCGGAAAACCGAAAAAACTGTAAATTTTTTAATTCGATTTTTTCTCTTTTCCGCAAACTGGGGTTAAGGGATTAGAAAAAAACACATGTTTGGAATAAGCTGGACCAAGAGCATGTA
The DNA here is from genome assembly GCF_040954645.1 of Diabrotica undecimpunctata. Classification (NCBI taxonomy): domain Eukaryota; kingdom Metazoa; phylum Arthropoda; class Insecta; order Coleoptera; family Chrysomelidae; genus Diabrotica; species Diabrotica undecimpunctata. The sequence continues at coordinate 9,845 of NW_027312233.1, read as the reverse complement.
CCAAAACATTAAACAAAATTTTTTTTTCTGGAAAATTTGGAAAAATTTTTCCAAGGGGGTACCCTTGGATTTTTATCAAATTTGGTTAAACGGCTATATTGGCGTCAATTTTGGTCCGAGAGTCAAGCGAATACACATTTCCTACATAAAATTGGCCGCTCGTTCTTCTGCCATACTCAGAATTTTCCTACATTTTACGGTTCGTGAGAAAAATTTCCACTGGGATGTTTGTACTTGCTGAAAATTTCGTGAAAATTAAAAGTGTATATTTTGTTTAAAATTTGAATTATTTCGATTAAGGGTGACTTGCTGATTAAAAAAATCTAAACATGTGGCTAAAAATTATGGACCGTTTTGCCGCTGTAAATTTTTTAATTCGATTTTTCCTCTTTTCCGGCAAACTGGGGTTAAGGATTAGAAAAAAACACATGTTTGGAATAAGCTGGACCAAGAGCATGTACCGAAACATTAAACAAAATTTTTTTTTCTGGAAAATTTGGAAAAATTTTTCCAAGGGGGGTACCCTTGGATTTTTATCAAATTTGGTTAAACGGCTATATTGGCGTCAATTTTGGTCCGAGAGTCAAGCGAATACACATTTCCTACATAAAATTGGCCGCTCGTTCTTCTGCCATACTCAGAATTTTCCTACATCTTACGGTTCGTGAGAAAAATTTCACTGGGATGTTTGTACTTGCTGAAAATTTCGTGAAAATTAAAAGTGTATATTTTGTTTAAAATTTGAATTATTTCGATTAAGGGTGACTTGCTGATTAACAAATGTAAACACGTGGCCAGAAATTATGCATTTTTTTGCCGGAAAATCGAAAAAACTGTAGAAAACTCTGAGATAGCGCGTTATCAAATTTCGTTAATCGCCTATATTGGCGTCAATTTTGGTCCGAGAGTCAAGCGAATACACATTGTCTACATAAAATTGGCTCTCGTACTTCTGCCATACTCAGAATTTTCCTTTATCTTACGGTTCGTGAGAAAAATTTCCACTTGGATGTTTGTACTTGCTGAAAATTTCGTGAAAATTAAAAGTGCATATTTTGTTTAAAATTTGAATTATTTCGATTAAGGGTGACTTGCTGATTAAACAAATGTAAACACGTGGCCAGAAATTATGCATTTTTTTGCCGGAAAATCGAAAAAACTGTAGAAAATTGGATTTTTATCAAATTTCGTTAATCGGCTATATTGGCGTCAATTTTGGTCCGAGAGTCAAGCGAATACACATTTCCTACATAAAATTGGCCGCTCGTTCTTCTGCCATAATCAGAATTTTCCTACATCTTACGGTTCGTAAGAAAAATTTCCACTGGGATGTTTGTACTTGCTGAAAATTTCGTGAAAATTAAAAGTGTATATTTTGTTTAAAATTTGAATTATTTCGATTAAGGGTGACTTGCTGATTAAACAAATGTAAACACGTGGCCAGAAATTATGCATTTTTTTGCCGGAAAATCGAAAAAACTGTAGAAAATTGGATTTTTATCAAATTTCGTTAATCGCCTATATTGGCGTCAATTTTGGTCCGAGAGTCAAGCGAATACACATTTCCTACATAAAATTGGCCGCTCGTTCTTCAGCCATAATCAGAATTTTCCTACATCTTACGGTTCTTGAGAAAAATTTCCACTTGGATGTTTGTACTTGCTGAAAATTTCGTGAAAATTAAAAGTGAATATTTTGTTTAAAATTTGAATTATTTCGATTAAGGGTGACTTGCTGATTAAATTAAATTAAAAATCTAAACATGTGGATAAAAATTATGGACCGTTTTGCCGGAAAACCGAAAAAACTGTAAATTTTTTAATTCGATTTTTCCTCTTTTCCGGCAAACTGGGGTTAAGGGATTAGAAAAAAACACATGTTTGGAATAAGCTGGACCAAGAGCATGTACCGAAACATTAAACAAAATTTTTTTTTCTGGAAAATTTGGAAAAATTTTTCCAAGGGGGTACCCTTGGATTTTTATCAAATTTGGTTAAACGGCTATATTATCGTCAATTTTGGTCCGAGAGTCAAGCGAATACACATTTCCTACATAAAATTGGCCGCTCGTTCTTCTGCCATACTCAGAATTTTCCTACATCTTACGGTTCGTGAGAAAAATTTCCACTGGGATGTTTGTACTTGCTGAAAATTTCGTGAAAATTAAAAGTGTATATTTTGTTTAAAATTTGAATTATTTCGATTAAGGGTGACTTGCTGATTAAACAAATGTAAACACGTGGCCAGAAATTATGCATTTTTTTGCCGGAAAATCGAAAAAACTGTAGAAAATTGGATTTTATCAAATTTCGTTAATCGCCTATATTGGCGTCAATTTTGGTCCGAGAGTCAAGCGAATACACATTTCCTACATAAAATTGGCTCTCGTACTTCTGCCATACTCAGAATTTTCCTTTATCTTACGGTTCGTGAGAAAAATTTCCACTTGGATGTTTGTACTTGCTGAAAATTTCGTGAAAATTAAAAGTGCATATTTTGTTTAAAATTTGAATTATTTCGATTAAGGGTGACTTGCTGATTAAACAAATGTAAACACGTGGCCAGAAATTATGCATTTTTTTGCCGGAAAATCGAAAAAACTGTAGAAAATTGGATTTTTATCAAATTTCGTTAATCGGCTATATTGGCGTCAATTTTGGTCCGAGAGTCAAGCGAATACACATTTCCTACATAAAATTGGCGGCTCGTTCTTCTGCCATAATCAGAATTTTCCTACATCTTACGGTTCGTGAGAAAAATTTCCACTTGGATGTTTGTACTTGCTGAAAATTTCGTGAAAATTAAAAGTGAATATTTTGTTTAAAATTTGAATTATTTCGATTAAGGGTGACTTGCTGATTAAAAAAATCTAAACATGTGGCTAAAAATTATGAACCGTTTTGCCGGAAAACCGAAAAAACTGTAAATTTTTTAATTCGATTTTTTCTCTTTTCCGGCAAACTGGGGTTAAGGGATTAGAAAAAAACACATGTTTGGAATAAGCTGGACCAAGAGCATGTACCAAAACATTAAACAAAATTTTTTTTTCTGGAAAATTTGGAAAAATTTTTGCAAGGGGGTACCCTTGGATTTTTATCAAATTTGGTTAATCGGCTATATTAGCGTCAATTTTGGTCCGAGAGTCAAACGAATACACATTTCCTACATAAAATTGGCCGCTCGTTCTTCTGCCATACTCAGAATTTTCCTACATCTTACGGTTCGTGAGAAAAATTTCCACTGGGATGTTTGTACTTGCTGAAAATTTCGTGAAAATTAAAAGTGTATATTTTGTTTAAAATTTGAATTATTTCGATTAAGGGTGACTTGCTGATTAAACAAATGTAAACACGTGGCCAGAAATTATGCATTTTTTTGCCGGAAAATCGAAAAAACTGTAGAAAATTGGATTTTTATCAAATTTCGTTAATCGGCTATATTGGCGTCAATTTTGGTCCGAGAGTCAAGCGAATACACATTTCCTACATAAAATTGGCCGCTCGTTCTTCTGCCATAATCAGAATTTTCCTACATCTTACGGTATGTGAGAAAAATTTCCACTTGGATGTTTGTACTTGCTGAAAATTTCGTGAAAATTAAAGCGAATATTTTGTTTAAAATTTGAATTATTTCGATTAAGGGTGACTTGCTGATTAAAAAAATCTAAACATGTGGCTAAAAATTATGAACCGGTTTGCCGGAAAACCGAAAAAAACTGTAAATTTTTTAATTCGATTTTTTCTCTTTTCCGGCAAACTGGGGTTAAGGGATTAGAAAAAAACACATGTTTGGAATAAGCTGGACCAAGAGCATGTACCAAAACATTAAACAAAATTTTTTTTTCTGGAAAATTTGGAAAAATTTTTCCAAGGGGTACGCTTGGATTTTTATCAAATTTGGTTAAACGGCTATATTGGCGTCAATTTTGGTCCGAGAGTCAAGCGAATACACATTTCCTACATAAAATTGGCCGCTCGCTCTTCTGAAATAATCAGAATTTTCCTACATCTTACGGTTCGTGAGAAAAATTTCCACTTGGATGTTTGTACTTGCTGAAATTTCGTGAAAATTAAAAGTGAATATTTTGTTTAAAATTTGAATTATTTCGATTAAGGGTGACTTGCTGATTAAAAAAAATCTAAACATGTGGCTAAAAATTATGAACCGTTTTGCCGGAAAACCGAAAAAAACTGTAAATTTTTTAATTCGATTTTTTCTCTTTTCCGGCAAACTGGGGTTAAGGGATTAGAAAAAAACACATGTTTGGAATAAGCTGGACCAAGAGCATGTACCAAAACATTAAACAAAATTTTTTTTTCTGGAAAATTTGGAAAAATTTTTCCAAGGGGGTACCCTTGGATTTTTATCAAATTTGGTTAAACGGCTATATTGGCGTCAATTTTGGTCCGAGAGTCAAGCGAATACACATTTCCTACATAAAATTGGCCGCTCGTTCTTCTGCCATACTCAGAATTTTCCTACATCTTACGGTTCGTGAGAAAAATTTCCACTGGGATGTTTGTACTTGCTGAAAATTTCGTGAAAATTAAAAGTGTATATTTTGTTTAAAATTTGAATTATTTCGATTAAGGGTGACTTGCTGATTAAACAAATGTAAACACGTGGCCAGAAATTATGCATTTTTTTGCCGGAAAATCGAAAAAACTGTAGAAAATTGGATTTTTATCAAATTTCGTTAATCGCCTATATTGGCGTCAATTTTGGTCCGAGAGTCAAGCGAATACACATTTCCTACATAAAATTGGCCGCTCGTTCTTCTGCCATAATCAGAATTTTCCTACATCTTACGGTTCGTGAGAAAAATTTCCACTTGGATGTTTGTACTTGCTGAAAATTTCGTGAAAATTAAAAGTGAATATTTTGTTTAAAATTTGAATTATTTCGATTAAGGGTGACTTGCTGATTAAAAAAATCTAAACATGTGGCTAAAAATTATGAACCGTTTTGCCGGAAAACCGAAAAAACTGTAAATTTTTTAATTCGATTTTTTCTCTTTTCCGGCAAACTGGGGTTAAGGGATTAGAAAAAAACACATGTTTGGAATAAGCTGGACCAAGAGCATGTACCCAAAACATTAAACAAAATTTTTTTTTCTGGAAAATTTGGAAAAATTTTTCCAAGGGGGTACCCTTGGATTTTTATCAAATTTGGTTAAACGGCTATATTTACGTCAATTTTGGTCCGAGAGTCAAGCGAATACACATTTCCTACATAAAATTGGCCGCTCCTTCTTCTGCCATAATCAGAATTTTCCTACATCTTACGGTTCGTGAGAAAAATTTCCACTTGGATGCTTGTACTTGCTGAAAATTTCGTGAAAATTAAAAGTGAATATTTTGTTTAAAATTTGAATTACTTCGATTAAGGGTGACTTGCTGATTAAAAAAATCTAAACATGTGGCTAAAAATTATGAACCGTTTTGCCGGAAAACCGAAAAAACTGTAAATTTTTTAATTCGATTTTTTCTCTTTTCCGGCAAACTGGGGTTAAGGGATTAGAAAAAAACACATGTTTGGAATAAGCTGGACCAAGAGCATGTACCAAAACATTAAACAAAATTTTTTTTTCTGGAAAATTTGGAAAAATTTTTCCAAGGGGGTACCCTTGGATTTTTATCAAATTTGGTTAAACGGCTATATTGGCGTCAATTTTGGTCCGAGAGTCAAGCGAATACACATTTCCTACATAAAATTGGCCGCTCGTTCTTCTGCCATACTCAGAATTTTCCTTTATCCTACGGTTCGTGAGAAAAATTTCCACTTGGATGTTTGTACTTGCTGAAAATTTCGTGAAAATTAAAAGTGCATATTTTGTTTAAAATTTGAATTATTTCGATTAAGGGTCCCTTGCTGATTAAACAAATGTAAACACGTGGCCAGAAAATTATGCATTTTTTTGCCGGAAAATCGAAAAAACTGTAGAAAATTGGATTTTTATCAAATTTCGTTAATCGGCTATATTGGCGTCAATTTTGGTCCGAGAGTCAAGCGAATACACATTTTCTACATAAAATTGGCCGCTCGTTCTTCTGCCATAATCAGAATTTTCTTACATCTTACGGTTCGTGAGAAAAATTTCCACTTGGATGTTTGTACTTGCTGAAAATTTCGTGAAAATTAAAAGTGAATATTTTGTTTAAAATTTGAATTAATTCGATTAAGGGTGACTTGCTGATTAAAAAAATCTAAACATGTGGCTAAAAATTATAAACCGTTTTGCCGGAAAACCGAAAAAACTGTAAATTTTTTAATTCGATTTTTTCTCTTTTCCGGCAAACTGGGGTTAAGGGATTAGAAAAAAACACATGTTTGGAATAAGCTGGACCAAGAGCATGTACCAAAACATTAAACAAAATTTTTTTTTCTGGAAAATTTGGAAAAATTTTTCCAAGGGGGTACCCTTGGATTTTTATCAAATTTGGTTAAACGGCTATATTGGCGTCAATTTTGGTCCGAGAGTCAAGCGAATACACATTTCCTACATAAAATTGGCCGCTCGTTCTTCTGCCATACTCAGAATTTTCCTTTATCCTACGGTTCGTGAGAAAAATTTCCACTTGGATGTTTGTACTTGCTGAAAATTTCGTGAAAATTAAAAGTGCATATTTTGTTTAAAATTTGAATTATTTCGATTAAGGGTGACTTGCTGATTAAACAAATGTAAACACGTGGCCAGAAATTATGCATTTTTTTGCCGGAAAATCGAAAAAACTGTAGAAAATTGGATTTTTATCAAATTTCGTTAATCGGCTATATTGGCGTCAATTTTGGTCCGAGAGTCAAGCGAATACACATTTTCTACATAAAATTGGCCGCTCGTTCTTCTGCCATAATCAGAATTTTCTTACATCTTACGGTTCGTGAGAAAAATTTCCACTTGGATGTTTGTACTTGCTGAAAATTTCGTGAAAATTAAAAGTGAATATTTTGTTTAAAATTTGAATTAATTCGATTAAGGGTGACTTGCTGATTAAAAAAATCTAAACATGTGGCTAAAAATTATGAACCGTTTTGCCGGAAAACCGAAAAAACTGTAAATTTTTTAATTCGATTTTTTCTCTTTTCCGGCAAACTGGGGTTAAGGGATTAGAAAAAAACACATGTTTGGAATAAGCTGGACCAAGAGCATGTACCAAAACATTAAACAAAATTTTTTTTCTGGAAAATTTGGAAAAATTTTTCCAAGGGGGTACCCTTGGATTTTTATCAAATTTGGTTAAACGGCTATATTGGCGTCAATTTTGGTCCGAGAGTCAAGCGAATACACATTTCCTACATAAAATTGGCCGCTCGTTCTTCTGCCATAATCAGAATTTTCCTACATCTTACGGTTCGTGAGAAAAATTTCCACTTGGATGTTTGTACTTGCTGAAAATTTCGTGAAAATTAAAAGTGAATATTTTGTTTAAAATTTGAATTATTTCGATTAAGGGTGACTTGCTGATTAAAAAAATCCAAACATGTGGCTAAAAATTATGAACCGTTTTGCCGGAAAACCGAAAAAACTGTAAATTTTTTAATTCGATTTTTTCTCTTTTCCGGCAAACTGGGGTTAAGGGATTAGAAAAAAAACACATGTTTGGAATAAGCTGGACCAAGAGCATGTACCAAAACATTAAACAAAATTTTTTTTTCTGGAAAATTTGGAAAAATTTTTCCAAGGGGGTACCCTTGGATTTTTATCAAATTTGGTTAAACGGCTATATTGGCGTCAATTTTGGTCCGAGAGTCAAGCGAATACACATTTCCTACATAAAATTGGCCGCTCGTTCTTCTGCCATACTCAGAATTTTCCTACATCTTACGGTTCGTGAGAAAAATTTCCACTGGGATGTTTGTACTTGCTGAAAATTTCGTGAAAATTAAAAGTGTATATTTTGTTTAAAATTTGAATTATTTCGATTAAGGGTGACTTGCTGATTAAACAAATGTAAACACGTGGCCAGAAATTATGCATTTTTTTGCCGGAAAATCGAAAAAACTGTAGAAAATTGGATTTTTATCAAATTTCGTTAATCGCCTATATTGGCGTCAATTTTGGTCCGAGAGTCAAGAGAATACACATTTCCTACATAAAATTGGCCGCTCGTTCTTCTGCCATAATCAGAATTTTCCTACATCTTACGGTTCGTGAGAAAAATTTCCACTTGGATGTTTGTACTTGCTGAAAATTTCGTGAAAATTAAAAGTGAATATTTTGTTTAAAATTTGAATTATTTCGATTAAGGGTGACTTGCTGATTAAAAAAATCTAAACATGTGGCTAAAAATTATGGACCGTTTTGCCGGAAAACCGAAAAAACTGTAAATTTTTTAATTCGATTTTTCCTCTTTTCCGGCAAACTGGGGTTAAGGGATTAGAAAAAAACACATGTTTGGAATAAGCTGGACCAAGAGCATGTACCGAAACATTAAACAAAATTTTTTTTTCTGGAAAATTTGGAAAAATTTTTCCAAGGGGGTACCCTTGGATTTTTATCAAATTTGGTTAAACGGCTATATTGGCGTCAATTTTGGTCCGAGAGTCAAGCGAATACACATTTCCTACATAAAATTGGCCGCTCGTTCTTCTGCCATACTCAGAATTATCCTACATCTTACGGTTCTTGAGAAAAATTTCCACTGGGATGTTTGTACTTGCTGAAAATTTCGTGAAAATTAAAAGTGTATATTTTGTTTAAAATTTGAATTATTTCGATTAAGGGTGACTTGCTGATTAAACAAATGTAAACAAGTGGCCAGAAATTATGCATTTTTTTGCCGGAAAATCGAAAAAACTGTAGAAAATTGGATTTTTATCAAATTTCGTTAATCGCCTATATTGGCGTCAATTTTGGTCCGAGAGTCAAGCGAATACACATTTCCTACATAAAATTGGCTCTCGTACTTCTGCCATACTCAGAATTTTCCTTTATCTTACGGTTCGTGAGAAAAATTTCCACTTGGATGTTTGTACTTGCTGAAAATTTCGTGAAAATTAAAAGTGCATATTTTGTTTAAAATTTGAATTATTTCGATTAAGGGTGACTTGCTGATTAAACAAATGTAAACACGTGGCCAGAAATTATGCATTTTTTTTGCCGGAAAATCGAAAAAACTGTAGAAAATTGGATTTTTATCAAATTTCGTTAATCGGCTATATTGGCGTCAATTTTGGTCCGAGAGTCAAGCGAATACACATTTCCTACATAAAATTGGCCGCTCGTTCTTCTGCCATAATCAGAATTTTCCTACATCTTACGGTTCGTGAGAAAAATTTCCACTTGGATGTTTGTACTTGCTGAAAATTTCGTGAAAATTAAAAGTGAATATTTTGTTTAAAATTTGAATTATTTCGATTAAGGGTGACTTGCTGATTAAAAAAATCTAAACATGTGGCTAAAAATTATGAACCGTTTTGCCGGAAAACCGAAAAAACTGTAAATTTTTTAATTCGATTTTTTCTCTTTTCCGGCAAACTGGGGTTAAGGGATTAGAAAAAAAACACATGTTTGGAATAAGCTGGACCAAGAGCATGTACCAAAACATTAAACAAAATTTTTTTTTCTGGAAAATTTGGAAAAATTTTTCCAAGGGGGTACCCTTGGATTTTTATCAAATTTGGTTAAACGGCTATATTGGCGTCAATTTTGGTCCGAGAGTCAAGCGAATACACATTTTCTACATAAAATTGGCCGCTCGTTCTTCTGCCATACTCAGAATTTTCCTACATCTTACGGTTCGTGAGAAAAATTTCCACTGGGATGTTTGTACTTGCTGAAAATTTCGTGAAAATTAAAAGTGTATATTTTGTTTAAAATTTGAATTATACTCTGAGATAGCGCG